>NC_068437.1:39039521-39292021 GCF_023373465.1 Oncorhynchus keta | reverse complement strand
ACAAACAAGCAGTGCCCATTTGACTAGGGTACATTGTAAACATGTCAATGTTTCTGCTTCTTTCATTAGCTTAATAAGTTCTTTCCAGTGTTAACTAATTATCTCAAAACAGAAAATTAACTAGCAATTAAGCAAAGTCATATTCTGCAGCTCAAATGAACTACATAATTGATTTCCTATGTTTGCTTTTCCTTCTGTCCCTATGTGCTGCAATCCACTGATGGTATCAAATGTGTGAAGTGTAATTTGACTGACTGACCTGGACAGTATAAAAGTATTGGGCTGACTGTACAATAATATGTTAACATCCTACAGTACCTTACAGTAACATAACATCCTACAGTACCTTACAGTAACAGAGCATCCTACAGTACCTTACAGTAACATAACATCCTACAGTACCTTACAGTAACATAACATCCTACAGTACCTTACAGTAACATAACATCCTACAGTACCTTACAGTAACATAACATCCTACAGTACCTTACAGTAACATAACATCCTACAGTACCTTACAGTAACATAACATCCTACAGTACCTTACAGTAACATAACATCCTACAGTACCTTATAGTAACATAACATCCTACAGTACCTTACAGTAACATAACATCCTACAGTACCTTACAGTAACAGAACATCCTACAGTACCTTACAGTAACATAACATCCTACAGTACCTTACAGTAACATAACATCCTACAGTACCTTATAGTAACAGAACATCCTACAGTACCTTACAGTAACATAACATCCTACAGTACCTTACAGTAACATAACATCCTACAGTACCTTACAGTAACAGAACATCCTACAGTACCTTACAGTAACAGAACATCCTACAGTACCTTACAGTAACAGAACATCCTACAGTACCTTACAGTAACATAACATCCTACAGTAACAGTAACATAACATCCTACAGTACCTTACAGTAACATAACATCCTACAGTACCTTATAGTAACATCATCCTACAGTACCTTACAGTAACATAACATCCTACAGTACCTTACAGAACATCCTACAGTACCTTACAGTAAGTAACAGTAACATCCAGAACATACAGTACCTAACATACAGTAGTAACAGAACATCCTACAGTACATAACCTACAGTACCTTATAGTAACAGAACATCCTACAGTACCTTACAGTAACATAACATCCTACAGTACCTTACAGTAACAGACCTTACAGTAACAGAGCATCTACAGTACCTTACAGTAACAGAACATCCTACAGTACCTTATAGTAACAGTCCTAAGTACCTTAGTAACAGAACATCCTACAGTACCTACAGTAACATAACATCCTACAGTACCTTACAGTAACAGAACATCCTACAGAACCTTACAGTAACAGAACATCCTACAGTACCTTACAGTAACAGAACATCCTACAGTACCTTACAGTAACAGAACATCCTACAGTACCTTACAGTAACAGAACATCCTACAGAACCTTATAGTAACAGAACAATCTACAGTACCTTATAGTAACAGAACATCCTACAGAACCTTATAGTAACAGAACAATCTACAGTACCTTATAGTAACAGAACAATCTACAGTACCTTATAGTAACAGAACATCCTACAGAACCTTATAGTAACAGAACATCCTACAGTACCTTACAGTAACAGAACATCCTACAGTACCTTACAGTAACAGAACATTACATTTACATTTACATTTAAGTCATTTAGCAGACGCTCTTATCCAGAGCGACTTACATCCTACAGTACCTTACAGTAACAGAACATCCTACAGTACCTTACAGTAACAGAACATCCTACAGAACCTTATAGTAACAGAACAATCTACAGTACCTTACAGTAACAGAACAATCTACAGTACCTTACAGTAACAGAGCATCCTACAGTACCTTACAGTAACAGAACATCCTACAGAACCTTATAGTAACAGAACATCCTACAGAACCTTATAGTAACAGAACATCCTACAGAACCTTATAGTAACAGAACATCCTACAGAACCTTATAGTAACAGAACAATCTACAGTACCTTACAGTAACAGAACATCCTACAGTACCTTACAGTAACAGAACATCCTACAGAACCTTACAGTAACAGAACATCCTACAGTACCTTACAGTAACAGAACATCCTACAGAACCTTATAGTAACAGAACAATCTACAGTACCTTACAGTAACAGAACATCCTACAGTACCTTACAGTAACAGAGCATCCTACAGTACCTTACAGTAACAGAACATCCTACAGTACCTTACAGTAACAGAACATCCTACAGTACCTTACAGTAACAGAACATCCTACAGTACCTTACAGTAACAGAACATCCTACAGTACCTTACAGTAACAGAACATCCTACAGTACCTCTCTCGAATGAGTTCTTGATGTCATTGATTTCCATCTGAGACCCGGACACACGGAATATCCCTTGATGCTGAAGGCCTGCAGGGAACAAAGAATGGCAGAGGGGAGAGAGAAGTACAGAACCGAGAGAGAGAGGAAGAGAGAGGTGAGACAGAAAAGTAGACACACGTTTAGTCCATTGTGACAGGCAGCCCTTATAAAAGACCACCAGTGCAAAAAGAAAAGTCAGTTTAAGTCCCAACTAAAGGCCACATCCCATTCCCCTTGCCCTTAAGTTTTCCAATTAAAGATAATTAATGAGGGAGAGAGACCGCAACCAAGTCTTACTAAAGTGCCCTCCAGCCAGGATTAGCATTTAATAAGGAGAGAGGTCAGTTCGGAACTTAATTAGTCAGGGTCTTCCCCACTAGAGACGGCCGCCCCAGTAAGACATCGCTGGTGTCCGCAAAACACAGAGAGGTCATTAGCGTCACGCCTTCAAAAGTTTAAGCCGACGTGTTTTGTTGGAGTTTTATCAATGCGTCTCACAGTGATATTCTAACTAACCTATTTGACAGTGTGTGTGAAGGGTGTGTGTGTGTGTGGAATGTGTGTGTTGCATCCCATTGGCTGCATGGACAGATGCTGTAAACAAGATGGCATCTGCATAGTCTTTCCCATGACTGTGACTAAAATGGAACGGATTTTAACACAGACATGGGAAGAATGGAAACACCCAGACAATTAACACTGAAATTGCCGCAATGTTACCCTTGACCAGGGGAGAAGTTTTAGCAGCACCCAGTCATTTTGGACTGTTACGCTTGATTGGCCTGCAAGAGGTGAGAAAAGGAGAGAAAATCATAGCTGTCGCAAAACAAACACAAGTAATATATGGATGACCAGCTCACCATAGAGATTGATGAATCGAACACAGCTCTCCACCACACGGGGAATAGCTTGTCCAGAGTCCTTCACAATGAGAGGAAGGACATGTCATATTAACAGATGGCTCATTCTGAAATACATTATATCATTCAGTCTTTACATGCTTATTTTTCCCGAAATGCATGCCTCCATTATTATACTTAATGGGTGAAGGGAGAAATGACCGGTGACATTTTACTGTAGCCAGCCTTATGTATGCATTCATAAAGCCTTTATAATAACTACTTATGATAATATAACATCTGCCATTGGCATATAAGGGACTACAGTAAAGTGTTACCAATGATCATACTGAAGGTTTACAGAGACAGACTAAAGTTTTGCAGCTACAGAACCATTCATGCCCAGTTTCTCTTAGCCAATACAACTCAATGGGGCTTCAGTGGTACTAAACATGGCCTCTTTATCTTGTTTTATTGTGTTACGTCAACACTTGAGAGCACACTTGGGACACTGATAAGGGATGTGAGGTTATGTAACAGAGAAACTACCACACACTCCATATGGAGTGGAGAGAGAGGAGGAGGAGTGAGAAAAGAGGAGAGAGAGAGGAGCTGACCCTTTACAGAGAACACATTCCTCCCTCCTTCAGTAAAAGGGTACAAGAGCTGCACTCCAGAGTACACTTGGCCGAAGTACCAGCTGCTAGCTCCCTGCTGAGGCAGAGACCTCTTACATGCTTCTAATAATGTTGTGGATGGGTTTTCACCCAGGGGGCGTAGACACACGGCCCTAAACCATGCCGGGATTCCAGGAACCACCGGGTACCAATGTTCTGTAGCTGAGGACTAAGCAAGACAGACTATGTTTGGAGGAATTCAATATCTGTCAATGTAGATGTTGCAAGGTCTGAAATAAGTGTTGGGCATTCTACGAAATGTACAATGTAATCTAAGCCAAATTGTAAGTATAGGTTACATTTTCAATTAATAGGGTACAGATCAAATTGTACTTCATAATCCAGTTGTAACCCTGGCACAGGAATATATGAATAACGATATCAATAAATTGACATCTATAGATGTGAGTAGTTCAGTCTGTCAGGGCAAACCTCCAGGGAGTTAGTATTGCACATCAGCACAAACGGGTGAAAGATTATCACAGACAAGAAGTGGAGGGGATGTTAGGGTCAGAAAAAGAGAGAGACAGAGATAGGAAGTCAGCATAGACAGTAAGACTGTGACAATAACAGTATCGCAATATTTTCTCAATGGCAAAAATGAAAACACAAAGCAGACCAAACTATTTGGCCCTTTAAAAATCTGCTGTATGTAAAATATTGTGTGCTATAGCTTGCAAAATACACTGCTCAGTAAAATAAAGGGAACACTTAAACAACACAATGTAACTCCAAGTCAATCACACTTCTGTGAAATCAAACTGTCCACTTAGGAAGCAACACTGATTGACAATACATTTCACATGCTGTTGTGCAAATGGTATAGACAACAGGTGGAAATTATAGGCAATTAGCAAGACACCCCCAATAAAGGAGTGGTTCTGCAGGTGGGGACCACAAACCACTTCTCAGTTCCTATGCTTCCTGGCTGATGTTTTGGTCACTTTTGAATGCTGGCAGTGCTTTCACTCTGGTGGTAGCATGAGACGGAGTCTACAACCCACACAAGTGGCTCAGGTAGTGCAGCTCATCCAGGATGGCACATCAATGCGAGCTGTGGCAAGAAGGTTTGCTGTGTCTGTCAGCGTAGTGTCCAGAGCATGGAGGCACTACCAGGAGACAGGCCAGTACATCAGGAGACGTGGAGGAGGTCGTAGGAGTGCAACAACCCAGCAGCAGGACCGCTATCTCCGCCTTTGTGCAAGGAGGAGCAGGAGGAGCACTGCCAGAACCCTGCAAAATGACCTCCAGCAGGCCACAAATGTGCATGTGTCTGCTCAAACGGTCAGAAACAGACTCCATGAGGGTGGTATGAGGGCCCGACGTCTACAGGTGGGGATTGTGCTTATAGCCCAACGCCGTGCAGGACGTTTTACATTTGCCAGAGAACACCAAGAGTGGCAAATTCGCCACTGGCGCCCTGTGCTCTTCACAGATGAAAGCAGGTTCACACTGAGCACGTGACAGACGTGACAGAGTCTGCAGATGCCGTGGAGAACGTTCTGCTGCCTGCAACATCCTCCAGCATGACCGGTTTGACGGTGGGTCAGTCATGGTGTGGGGTGGCATTTCTTTGGGGGGCCGCACAGCCCTCCATGTGCTCGCCAGAGGTTGTCTGACTGCCATTAGGTACCAAGATGAGATCCTCAGACCCCTTGTGAGACCATATGCTGGTGTGGTTGGCCCTGGGTTCCTCCTAATGCATGACAATGCTAGACCTCATGTGGCTGGAGTGTGTCAGCAGTGCCTGCAAGAGGAAGGCATTGGTGCTATGGACTGGCCCGCCCGTTCCCCAGACCTGAATCCAATTGAGCACATCTGGGACATCATGTCTCGCTCCATCCACCACAGACTGTCCAGGAGTTGGCGGATGCTTTAGTCCAGGTCTGGGAGGAGATCCCTCAGGAGACCATTCGCCACCTCATCAGGAGCATGCCCAGGCGTTGTAGGGAGGTCATACAGGCACGTGGAGGCCACACACACACTACTGAGCCTCATTTAGACTTGTTTTAAGGACATTACATCAAAGTTGAATCCGCCTGTAGTGTAGTTTTCCACTTTAATTTTGAGTGTGACTCCAAATCCAGACCTCCATGGATTAATAAATTTGATTTCCATTGATAATTTTTGTGTGATTTTGTCGTCAGCACATTCAACTATGTAAAGAAAAAAGTTAATAAGAATATTTCATTCAGCTCTAGGATGTGTTATTTTAGTGTTCCCTTTATTTTTTGAGCAGTGTATATAAATGTGACTCTGGATGACAACATAATGATGTTTGTTTCCAACATTAGGGAGCTATTCCTAAAGAAGTTAAACCCGCTTCGTGTTTTGTTTCCTTGCCACAATACTAACGAGTATGGCAATACTGTTATCACCCCGGCCCTGACAGACAGACAGGTAGCAGTAGGGACGGGTCCCTCTCCACTCCACAGTGTCTCCACTCTACCTGGTGTCTGGCGTGCGAGTTCCGTCGTCCACGGCTATGAGGAAGCAGAGAAGAAAGCAGAGAGAGCGAGAAAGAGGTGAAACCCAGATTAAATCACCACAGCAGCCAGCTACAGTACCACAGCCCAGCCCTCACCCCCCACACACTAAGAATAGAGCTGGCGTCAAACGCAGGGGAAGCAGCAGGGCATTGTGGGGAGGTGGTGGATTCCTTATCGCTCTGGCCACCATCCCCTGGCTGTCACATATATCCTGCTGACAATGGCTGCTTTCAAACCAGCCAGAGAAGAGAGAGAAGGAAGAGAGAGAAATAGGGAGGAATACCAATGCCCTAGCTGACAGCAGAGACTCGGGGGAAAGATGGAGACAAACATCTTCCATACATCCCGTCCTCCTTTTCACCCCCCTCCTCTGTGCTAGTGTGCCCTCTGCTCTGTCATCATACCTCCTTCCCTGGATGCACTCTGTCAGCAGCAATGCCACCCCTGTGCTTCCCCAATGTTTGAGACTACAGAGAGAAACGAGAAGATAAAATTCCTGACTGGTGTGGTCAGCCTAATGATCAGACCCCAGGAAAAAGACAAAAGTGTGAGTTGTTGAGTTACGGTCATTATTATGGAAACGGTCGGAGAGACGGTCGGTAGCAGTCCAAGGCCAGACTTGACCAGTACCTTGACAAAGGACTCCAGATTGCCATTAAACAACTTAACGTTAAAGACCGAGCGGGGCCTAGCCCTCCTATTTCTGCCACTGTGAGGTTTGGGCGGCACATTGGGAGGCCTGGAAAATGGAGACTGTGTTAGAGAAATCTCCCACCATGAACATACACTGTTTGTCTGAACTCACCAATGTCCGAAGTTCAAAAATCTGACATCTGAGATTTCAGACAAACTACGCACGCAAATGTGAACAATCCTAAACTTTCACACAAAAGTCACTTCTTGATTGGGATGTCGTGTATGGTGTCACCCAGCCTGTCCTGTGAGTTTGAGTGTTAGTCGTGAGATGACGCTGGGCAAGGATCCTGATATCCCCACTAGTCAGTCATCATCTCCTAGAGAGAGAATATTAGATGGAGGGTTTGATATCCCCACTAGTCTGTCACCATCTCCTAGAGAGAGATTATTAGATAGAGGGTTTGATATCCCCACTAGTCTGTCACCATCTCCTAGAGAGAGGATTACCACCCAACTTCAAAAGGTCATGAAAATACCAGGCCTGCTGGGATGAGTGTGTGTGGGCTCCGTGCGGCAGCATCCACCTGACGACATGTCCCAGTGGGAGAGGGTGTGTGTATTTGTATTTATTATGGATCCCCATTAGCTGCTGCCAAAACATTAGATACTCTTCCTGGGGTCCAGAAAAATTAAGGCAGTTCATACAATTTTAAAACATTACAATACATTCACAGATTTCACAACACAATGTGTGCCCTCAGGCCCCTACTCCACCACTACCACATATCAACAGTACTAAATCCATGTGTATGTATAGTGTGTGTATGCATGTGTCTATGCATGCATGTGTCTGTGCCAATGTTTGTGTTGCTTCACAGTCCCCGCTGTTCCATAAAGAGTTTATCTGTTTTTCAAATCTAATTTTACTGCTTGCGTTAGTTACTCGATGTGGAATATAGTTCCATGTAGTCATGGCTCTATGTAGTACTGTGTGCCTCCCATAGTCTGTTCTGGACTTGGGGACTGTGAAGAGACCTATTGTGGCATGTCTTGTGGGGGTATGCATGGGTGTCCGTTAAGTTAAGACAAACAGCTCGGTGAATTCAACATGGCAATACCTCTCATAAATAAAAGTAGTGATGAAGTCAATCTCTCCTCCACTTTCAACCAGGAGAGAGTGGCATGCATATTATTAATATTAGCTCTCTGTGTACATTCAAGGGCCAGCCGTTCTGCCCTGTTCTGAGCCAATTGCAATTTTCCTAAGTCCTTTTTTGTGGCACCTGACCACACAACTGAACAGTAGTCAAGGTGCGACAAAACTAGGGCCTGTAGGACCTGCCTTGTTGATAGTGTTGTTAAGAAGGCAGAGCATCGCTTTATTATAGACAGACTTCTCCCCATCTTAGCTACTACTACATCAATATGTTTTGACCATGACAGTTTCCAATCTAGTGTTACTCCAAGCAGGTTAGTCACCCCAAATTCCTCAATTTCCACATGATTTATTACAAGATTTAGTTGAGGTTTAGGGTTTAGTGAGTATTTTGTTCCAAATACAATGCTCTCAGTTTTAGAAATATTTAGGGCTAACTTATTCCTTGCCACCCACTCTGAAACTAACTGCAAATCTTTGTTGAGTGTTGCAGTCATTTCAGTCACTGTAGTAGCTGACGTGTAAAGTGTTGAGTCATAGAAACTATGGCTTTACTCAAAGTCAGTGGCATGTCTTTGAAAGCTGAAAACAGCAAGGGGCCTAAACAGCTACTCTGGGGAATTCCTGATTATAACTGGATTATATTTGATAGGCTTCTATTAACAAACACCCTCTGTGTTCTTTTAGACAAGTAACTCTTAATCCACATTATAGCATGGGGTGTAAAGCCATAACACATACGTTTTTCCAGTAGCGGACTATGATCAGTAATGTTAAAAGCTGCACTGAAGCCTAACAAGACAGCACCCACAATCATTTTATCATCAATTTCTCTCAGCCAATCATCTGTCATTTGTGTAAGCGCTGTGCTTGTTGAGTGTCCTTTCCTGTAAGCATGCTGAAATTCTGTTGTCAATTTGTTTACTGTAAAATAGCATTGTATCTGGTCAAACACAATTTTTTCCAGAAGTTTACTAAGGGTTGGTTACAGGCTGATTGGTTGGCTATTTGAGCAAGTAAAGGGGACTTTACTATTCTTACTATTCCAGGCCTTAGGGCACACGCTCTCTAGTAGGCTTGAATTGAAGATGTGGCAAATAGGAGTGGCAATATCATCTGCTATTATCCTCAGTCATTTTTCATCTAGATTTTCAGACCCTGGTGGCTTGTCATTGTTGATAGACAAAAAAAAGAATCACCTCCTCCACACTGACTTGACGGAATTCAAAAGTACAATTCTTGTCTTTCATTTTTTTATTTTTTTATTTTTTTATTTCACCTTTATTTAACCAGGTAGGCTAGTTGAGAACAAGTTCTCATTTGCAACTGCGACCTGGCCAAGATAAAGCATAGCAGTGTGAACAGACAACACAGAGTTACACATGGAGTAAACAATTAGCAAGTCAATAACACAGTAGAAAAAAAAATGGGCAGTCTATATACAATGTGTGCAAAATGCATGAGGAGGTAGGCGAATAATACAATTTTGCAGATTAACACTGGAGTGATAAATGATCAGATGGGCATGTACAGGTAGAGATATTGGTGTGCAAAAGAGCAGAAAAGTAAATAAATAAAAACAGTATAAAAACAGTATGGGAATGAGGTAGGTGAAAAAGGGTGAGCTATTTACCTATAGACTATGTACAGCTGCAGCGATCGGTTAGCTGCTCGGATAGCTGATGTTTGAAGTTGGTGAGGGAGATAAAAGTCTCCAACTTCAGCGATTTTTGCAATTCGTTCCAGTCACAGGCAGCAGAGTACTGGAATGAAAGGCGGCCAAATGAGGTGTTGGCTTTAGGGATGATCAGTGAGATACACCTGCTGGAGCGCGTGCTACGGATGGGTGTTGCCATCGTGACCAGTGAACTGAGATAAGGCGGAGCTTTACCTAGCATGGACTTGTAGATGACCTGGAGCCAGTGGGTCTGGCGACGAATATGTAGTGAGGGCCAGCCGACTAGAGCATACAAGTCGCAGTGGTATAAGGTGCTTTAGTGACAAAACGGATGGCACTGTGATAGACTGCATCCAGTTTGCTGAGTAGAGTGTTGGAAGCCATTTTGTAGATGACATCGCCGAAGTCGAGGATCGGTAGGATAGTCAGTTTTACTAGGGTAAGCTTGGCAGCGTGAGTGAAGGAGGCTTTGTTGCGGAATAGAAAGCCGACTCTGGATTTGATTTTGATTGGAGATGTTTGATGTGAGTCTGGAAGGAGAGTTTGCAGTCTAGCCAGACACCTAGGTACTTATAGATGTCCACATATTCAAGGTTGGAACCATCCAGGGTGGTGATGCTAGTCGGGCATGCGGGTGCAGGCAGCGATCGGTTGAAAAGCATGCATTTGGTTTTACTCGCGTTTAAGAGCAGTTGGAGGCCACGGAAGGAGTGCTGTATGGCATTGAAGCTCGTTTGGAGGTTTGATAGCACAGTGTCCAATGACGGGCCGAAAGTATATAGAATGGTGTCGTCTGCGTAGAGGTGGATCAGGGAATCGCCCGCAGCAAGAGCAACATCATTGATATATACAGAGAAAAGAGTCGGCCCGAGAATTGAACCCTGTGGCACCCCATAGAGACTGCCAGAGGACCGGACAGCATGCCCTCTGATTTGACACACTGAACTCTGTCTGCAAAGTAATTGGTGAACCAGGCAAGGCAGTCATCCGAAAAACCGAGGCTGTTGAGTCTGCCGATAAGAATTTGGTGATTGACAGAGTCGAAAGCCTTGGAGAGGTCGATGAAGACGGCTGCACAGTACTGTCTTTTATCGATGGCGGTTATGATATCATTTAGTACCTTGAGTGTGGCTGAGGTGCACCCGTGACCGGCTCGGAAACCAGATTGCACAGCGGAGAAGGTACGGTGGGATTCGAGATGGTCAGTGACCTGTTTGTTGACTTGGCTTTCGAAGACCTTAGATAGGCAGGGCAGGATGGATATAGGTCTATAGCAGTTTGGGTCCAGGGTGTCTCCCCCTTTGAAGAGGGTGATGACTGCGGCAGCTTTCCAATCCTTGGGGATCTCAGACGATATGAAAGAGAGGTTGAACAGGCTGGTAATAGGGGTTGCGACAATGGCGGCAGATAGTTTCAGAAATAGCGGGTCCAGATTGTCAAGCCCAGCTGATTTGTACGGGTCCAGGTTTTGCAGCTCTTTCAGAACATCTGCTATCTGGATTTGGGTAAAGGAGAACCTGGAGAGGCTTGGGTGAGGAACTACGGGGGGGCGGAGCTGTTGGCCGAGGTTGGAGTAGCCAGGCGGAAGGCATGGCCAGCCGTTGAGAAGTGCTTATTGAAGTTTTCGATAATCATGGATTTATCGGTGGAGACCGTGTTTCCTAGCCTCAGTGCAGTGGGCAGCTGGGAGCAGGTGCTCTTGTTCTCCATGGACTTCACAGTGTCCCAGAACTTTTTGGAGTTGGAGCTACAGGATGCAAACTTCTGCCTGAAGAAGCTGGCCTTAGCTTTCCTGACTGACTGCGTGTATTGGTTCCTGACTTCCCTGAACAGTTGCATATCACGGGGGCTATTCGATGCTATTGCAGTCCGCCACAGGATGTTTTTGTGCTGGTCGAGGGCAGTCAGGTCTGGAGTGAACCAGACCTGAACCAGACTTGGTCCGATATACTTGGATGTGTAGTGTCAGCGTTTGTAGCTGGCACGTCATCCCTAAGTTTGCTTACCTTGCCAATGAAAAAGTAATTAAAGTAGTTAGCAATATCAGTGTGGTCCTTCTGTAGCTCAGTTGGTAGAGCATGGCGCTTGTAACGCCAGGGTAGTGGGTTCGATCCCCGGGACCACCCATACGTAGAATGTATGCACACATGACTGTAAGTCGCTTTGGATAAAAGCGTCTGCTAAATGGCATATATTATTATTATTATTATTATATTATCAGTGTGACATACCGCCCGAGACCATGACGGACCCTCCAGCTCCAAATCGATCCCGCTCCAGAGTACAGAGTACAGGCATCGGTGCATTCTTTCAACGATAAACACGAATCTGACCATCATCCCTGGTGAGACAGCGATGGTGGGTTTGCGCCTATAGGCAACGTTGTTGCCTGGTGAGGACCTGCCTTACAACAGGCCTACAAGCACTCAGTCCAGCCTCTCTCAGACTATTGTTGACAGTCTGAGCACTGATAGAGGGATCGTGCGTTCCTGGTCTAACTCGGGCAGTTGTTGTTGTCATGTCCCGCAGGTGTGATGTTCGGATGTACCGATCCTGTGCAGGTGTTGTTACACGTGTGTTGTAACTTTAATGTGTTACAGAGTTAATGTTTAAGTTAATTCATTGAGCTGTATCTAAAGATATTTCTTTACAGTTATTTACATATGTAATTGTATTGGTTAGTATTGAATTACGCTTTTGACTGCAAGTTCCAGAATGCCTTGCGACAGGAATGAGAGAGATCACGCGCCAGTTATGTGCAGGTGCAAAGTGATTAAGCTGACTTTCCGCTAGCATCTTACCTGCATTGCTCTGTAGAATCTAAAGTTGTTAAATTTAACGTGAACAAGTATTATTACTAAAAGAAGCTTTCATATGAAACCCGACGTCCCGAGTCATTACTTTGACGTCAGTTAATCTAAAATTTGGTGCCGAAACCCGGAATATGAGCTGCGACGAAGAAGTGGCTGAAATGGCTGAGGAGGAACGTCGGCATGAAGCAGAAAGAATGAGACGAAAGCGGGGTACCATTCGAGGCGCCACAACGCGGATTTTGAATCAGATTGACGTGGAAATAGCCCAGTCAAATCCGGATACCGATCACTTGAGTACATTGTTGGAAGTGCTATCAGCTAAGGAGGACAGTTTGTTTGAACTTGATAGCGGAATTGAACAGTTAACGCCATTGGACGGATTGGAGGCAGAGATTGCATGCACGGATGATTACAAAGAGTGCATTATCATGCTGAAGAGCTGTGCACAAAGAGTGATAAAGGAGAAACAGGACGTCAATCCACTACCAGCCCGGGTGAGTGACGCAAACTCAAACAGATCACAGAGACAATCAGTAAGGCTACCAAAGTTGATTATTGAAAAAATCTATGGAGATGTCAGTATATGGCAGGGGTTTGGAACCAGTATGAGACTGCTATTCACAATGATTCACTGTGTAATAAAGAGAAGTTTATCTATCTGAAAACATATCTCACTCGACCAGTTGTAAAGGCAGTAGCAGGACTGATGTTAACAGACAGTAATTCTGATGATGCAATTGCTCTACTCAAGAGCAGATTTGGAAGGAAAGATCTTGTGATTAGTGCTCATATGTCAAAGCTGTTGAATCTCACACCTGTGACAAAATCCTCTGATCTAAATGCATTGAGGCAGTTAGCTATATGATGAATGTGAAATTCAGATTAGGAGCCTGGAATCACTGGGTGTAGTGTCAGAATCCTATGGAAGCCTACTATGCCCAATCTTACTGCAGATGATTCCAGAGGACATAGCTGTTGACTATAGTCGTCAGAGGGGAGTGGATGATGAATGGAAAGTGTCTGAGATGATCAGTTTCCTACAGAAAGAGGTTCAGAGCAGGGAGAGAGTGCTACAAATGACAAGATTATGCAACCAACAGAAAGAGAGCAAACCATGGAACAAGTCATGCTTCTCCAATGAAATGAAACCAAAAAGACCCAACATGACCTCTGCTGCAGCACTGCATACAGTCAGCCTGAAGGAACAACAAATGTGTCTATTTTGTGACAGTGCAGACCACAAATCAGAAAACTGCCCTGACTACAATATTGCTACACGCAAACAGAAACTAAAAAAAATGGGAAGATGCTTTGTATGTTTAGGACAGAGACTCATAGCAAAATTCTGTGAGGTCAAAGATGTGTCATGTGCAACATGTGGAAGCAGACATCACATTGCGGTGTGTACCAGTAAGAGGAGTGAGGTGCAACCCCCTACTGTTTCTGTAGATGCTGTTGTTTCCTCAGTTATTCCCCATTCAGTGAAGATGAAACCAGATGGACAGAACACTGTGTTGCTACAAACGGCAAAGGCATGGGTAGAAGGCCCATCGGGCAGGAAGATAGCTCGTTGCTTACTAGATGGAGGCAGTCAGAGAAGCTTCTTAAATGAAAACCTTGTGAAGGCCTTGAAGCTACCAGTAATCAGACAAGAGGCACTCACTCTTCACACGTTTGGCTCCTCTGCCCCATCAACGTCCCAACGCAACACAGTGAAAGTCATCTTGGAGAATGTCTGGGACAAACAGCAGAGAATAGAGATAGAGGCAATTGAAACCCCACAAGTGTGCACAGCTGTGATGAAGGTTCCTGGTGAACAGATTCAACATGAGCTCAATAGAAAGGGACTGCAGCTCGCAGACTTTCCAGGAGATGACAATGATCCTGAACTCTCTGTCCTGATAGGAGCAGACTACTACTGGCAGATAGTATCAGGCAGAGTGGAGCGACTGACGGAGACGCTAGTTGCTTTAGAGAGCACCTTTGGATGGTCGGTGTAGGGACCCGTGTCCATGTTAAGTGTCGCCGAGGCAACCTGCATGTTCATCCCACTTGATGAAGACACACTAGTCTCCAAGCAACTGCATGCGTTCTGGGAGCTTGAGTCTCTGGGTATTCTAAGCGAGAAAACACAGAACCCAGAGGAAAACGAGGCTCTACAAAGGTTTGAGGAAACAACCACCTTCAAAAGGTGGGCGATACCACGTGGAGTTGCCATGGAAACGAGAAATGCCAGAACTCCAAGACAACTATAGAATCGCCAATAAACGGTTTGAAGGTCTGAAGAAAAGACTGAAGGAGGATGTGACGTTGTGCAGCAGATACAATGAAGTAGTAGAGGACTACTTACAACAAGATATGGCAGAGGACGTGCCCAAGGACAACGCATCAAGTGCAGACAACGTAAAATACGACTTACCTCACCATGCAGTACTCTGAGAAGATAAGGTGACAACAAAACTGAGAGTGGTGTTTGATGCCTCGTCCCATGAAGATGGCTGTCCATCCCTCAATGACTGTCTACTCACAGGACCGAACCTGAATCCGGATCTGCTCAGCGTTCTGATAAAGTTCAGATTACATGAGATCGCATTCATGGCAGACATCAAGAAAGCTTTCCTGCAGATATCCCTAGCAGAGAGAGACAGAGACGCCGTGAGATTTCTATGGCTCACTGGCCCACCAAGGGGAGAAAATGAAGAGGAGCTAAGTGTGCTGAGGATGAAAAGAGTGGTATTTGGAGCTTCCCCAAGTCAATTTTTGCTGGCAGCTACAATCAGGAAGCACCTGAAACAATATGAAACAGAACAACCAGAAGTTGTAGAGATACTGAGAGAGTCACTCTATGTAGATGACTTCCTTGCAAGTTCACGCAATGTTGAAGAGGCTTACCTTGTGACAACAACTGCAAAGCGAATGCTGTCGATTGCAGGCATGGACCTTTGCAAATGGATGACCAATTCTTCTGAATTGAAAACAAAATGGGAGGAGAGTACGACAACTGACCACCCGTTGACGCTAGAATCACAAGGATTAGTGCTGAAGGTTTTAGAGTTAGTATGGAGGCCGGAAACAGATGACTTTGTGCTTGACCTCAGGCCGCTACTGCGCATTTTAAAGCAAAAGGAAAACACAAAGAGAAGTGTTCTGCAGTCGTCTGCACGTATCTTCGACCCTCTTGGTTTCTTAACTCCCTTCACCATCAGGATCAAGTGCATGTTCCAGGAAATGTGGGAGAGGGGACTCAGCTGGGACGAAGAATTACCACCTGATCTGACACGAGAATGGCAACAGTGGTGTTCAGAACTACCCCAGTTACACCAGCTCACCAAACCAAGGTGGTACAGAACAGACATGCGGCCACAGAATAACCACACCCTGAAACTACACGTGTTCTGTGATGCAAGTGAAAGGGCTTACAGTGCAGTAGCTTACTTGCAAGGTGAGTCACAAGACAGGGAAACAACAAGTCTAGTCGCATCCAAGTCCAGGGTAGCCCCACTTAAGAAAATGATGCTGCCACGCCTGGAGCTCATGGGAGCTGTGATTGAAGCGAGACTAGCAAACAACTTGATGACCACACTGAAAATGGAAGAAAAACAGATCAAAATGTGGACAGACTCGATGATCGTGCTGCATTGGATTTGCAGCTCAGCTCAGAAATGGAAATAGTTTGTTGTGAACAGAGTGACGGAGATCCAGTCCTTGACCAATCCAGAGTCATGGTCACATATTGAAGGGAAAACTAATCCAGCTGACCTCCCTACAAGAGGACAAACTGTTCAAAACTTGACACAGAGCGAGCTATGGTGGAATGGACCCAGAATTCTGACATCACCCAATCAGTCCGAAGAGACTGATGATAACAAGGTTCCGGAAGAGGTGAAAAAAGAACTCAAGTCCAGTTGCCAGGTTACTGTACAACTCGCAGCAAACGGCACAGAGATTACTGGACCTGTGTTGGAGATTGAAATGTACAGCAAACTGAAAAGAGTGTTCAGAGTCACCACCTGGATAAAGAGATTCATAGCCAATGCTCGTACAAACATAAAGATGCAAGGTGAACTGACTGCTGACGAACTGTTCGATGCAGAAAAGTACTGGATTAAGGTAACACAACAACAGAGTTTTGGACAGGAGATCTGAAACCTTTCCTGGAAGAACAAACTACTCAGTGTAGGAGGAAGACTGCAACAGTCCAACTTCACATTTAGAGAGCAGCACCCATGGGTTCTGCCCAATAAGTACAGATACGCAGAAATGCTGATACAGTACCACCATGAGAAGGTGATGCATTCTGGAGCAAGTGACACTCAGCACCCAACATTAAACAAGGGGGAAATGACACGCAGATGGAAGTACAGGCAGAGACTTGTGACCAGTTTCTGGAACAGTTGGCGAAGAGACTACTTGCTGGATCTAAAGTCAGCACACCGCTGTGACACACCACAGCCCACCCCACTGATAGCGGGTGACGTTGTACCCATTGGAGAAGATCACACACCCAGACAAACCTGGAAACTAGGAAAGATTGAGGAACTGTTTCCAGGCCGAGATGGCCTAGTTAGATCATGTTCAGTTCGTACTGCTTCAGGGACTTTGTTGAGGAGACTTATTCAGTTGATATACTGCCTAGAGATCTAGATGAACATAGTTGTTCATCGGGGGGGGTGTTGTAAGTTTAATGTGTTACAGAGTTAATGTTTAAGTTAATTAATTGAGCTGTATCTAAAGATATTTCTTTACAGTTATTTACATATGTAATTGTATTGAATTACGCTTTCGACTGCAAGTTCCAGAATGCCTTCCAGAATGGCTTTCGACTGCAAGTTCCAGAATGCCTTCCAGAATGCCTTTCGACTGCAAGTTCCAGAATACTTATTTTCCACCATAATTTGCAAATACATTCATTAAAAATCCTACAATGTGATTGTCTGTCAGAGTTGAAGTGTACCTATGATGACAATTACAGGCCTCTCTCATCTTTTTAAGTGGGAGAACATGCACAATTGGTGGCTGACTAAATACTTTTTTGCCCCACTGTATATATTCAGGCATATGGCAAAAAAGTGGTTAGTCTCCACAATTCAGAGGTTAAATGCCTACTCTTCGCAAATGACCTATTCCTGCTGTCGCCCAGTAAACCCCAAAAATACTAAAATAATGATTTCCCAGAGATGATCCAGATCTCAGGGAATTAGACCAAAGTCTTCAATTGGTACAAAATAAATAGAGTACTGCACACACCTAATTACTTAGGTTTAAAAATAAGCTCAACTGGACACCTTAATGATGCAGTGAATGAACTGAGAGAGAAAGCAAGCAGGGCATTCTATGCCATTAAAAACAAATTCAAATTGAAATACCTATTAAAATTAGGCTAAAACTAACTGAATGTGTCATTGAACCAATTGCACTTTATGGCAGCGAGGTGTGGAGTCCCCTTGCAAAACAAGATTTCATCAAATGGCACAAACACCCCATTGAAACCCTCAATGCAGAGTTCTGTAAGATTCTCCTACATGTCCAGAGGAAAACTACAAACAATGCATGCAGGGCAGAATTAGGCCAATATCCACTAATAATAAAAACTTGAAAAAGAGCAATTCAGTTTTGGAAAAATCCAACCTGTCCTACTAATACAATGAAGCCTCAGGACCAGACCATCCAATCAATCAGAATAAAACAAATTACAACACAGTCAAAACAAAACTACATTGCTTACTGGGAAACATAAACACAAAGCAAAATGCAGTGCTATCTGGCCCTAAATCGACAGTACACCGTGGCTAACTGCATTTCCTGACAAAATGTAAAAAATATAAAACAATTAGAGAGTTTCATTTCCCCAAATTTGAAACCCTTATTCAAGGTTTCAAAGACCTCTCTGATGAGAATAGACTACCTGTTCTGTTGGGGGAGGATGCAGAGAGCTGTGAGTTGGCAGCGCACTACATTGCTGCCTGCCATAAGATGAGGGACAGTGTCTGACAGACCAATCAACCTGCACATGTCCTCTACTGTATACTTATTGTTATTGTTCAATGTATGGTTATTTTGACCCTTGGTTATTGTTGTTACTGTTGTCCCGTTGACAATTTTGAGTCTTATTATTTTAATATTGTAAATATCCAAAGTAATCTTTGGCAATATGTACATTGTTACATCATGCCAATAAAGCCAATTTAATTTAATTGAAAGAGAGAGAAGAGAGAAAGAAAGAAAGAGAGCGAGAGCGAGAGAGCGAGAGCGAGAGAGAGAGAGAGAGAGAGAGAGAGAGAGAGAGAGAGAGAGAGAGAGAGAGAGAGAGAGGGAGAGAGGGAGAGAGCGAGAGAGCGAGAGCGAGAGAGAGAGAGAGAGAGAGAGAGAGAGAGAGAGAGAGAGAGAGAGAGAGAGAGAGAGAGAGCAAGAGGGTTGAGGCTCTTGGAAGGGGACAATATTACCAGGCCATACCATGCTGGGCATATGGCAAATTCAAACCCTGGGGAGTCTAGAACAGTAACATCTGGTCTCTCTTCTCCAGGGTGAGCAGTTTGATAATAGCTCAAGTACAGTAGCGATTGTTCTACTCTTCACACAGTGATAAGTGAGAACTTTAAGTGGCAAACTTTTATTTTCTTTACAAACCAGTGTAAATATTTGTCTAGATATCGTTGGTCATTTTACTGTAGGAGGATAAAGAGAAATGGCATTCGCAACGAAGAGTACACTGACTTTTACTTATGGGACAAGTTTTCAAAGAACTGAATAAATATAGACAGCTAAATATAGACAGAAAGGGTCTTATTAAAACCTAAGAGGTTAGTGTGTGATGGAGAGAGAGAGCGTGGTAGTGTCTTACCTTGTGGTCATATAGTCCCCTTGGTGACCTGTGGAGACCAAGGGGAGAAAGGGGAAGGGAGAGAGAGGATGTGAGATGAGACCTTTCCCAGAGGAGCCTGCAGAGCATTGTGCACACGCTCAGTAAAGCATATGCAGCCCTGCCATCTGCCCACAACCACTGGCTTCATGGTGACGCACACAATGACACATAATGACTCACACACAGTAACACACACTTATACTTTAACTGCAGTAAAAAAAACACCTGTCCAAGCACACACACACACACACACACACAATGTTACCTTCACACGCAAAAACACATGTTTTCACAAGTCAAGAAACTCCAAATCCAACAAATTGCTCCTAACAAGAGGAACGGTTTCAACTTTAAACCTGTGCCCATCCACTATGCACAGGATCCGACCTGTCAGGGTAACACCAGGGTGGGGCCAGCTTTACCTATACCTACTTGAACACACTCATCAACATTCACTGTAGCAGGCAGGAGTCCATGACTAATTATTATCAAAGTCCCCATTCTCTTCCTCAACTCCTTGTACAGCCAACAGATTGACTGAGACTGACGGATTTAGACCACACGAGAGCTTGCTTCCTGCATTGTTAGCTAGTTAGCTAGCATTCAGCAGCAGCTCAGTGCTGACAGTAGCTTAGTCAAAGGCCTTAAGGAGATCCCACCAATGTAGAACACAGTGAACCCAGCCATAATAGTCATACCGCGCTAATGCTGCCAGGCCATTAAGCTAACCACTAATCAATCACGAAGACGGATAGTACATCAGCACAATCCCTTTAGCTCTGACTTGGCGCGCTAATGCTGAGGTTAGCATCTCGGTTGTGAGGCCTGATGGAGAAAGTAGCACAATGGAAATTTTACCACAGAGGTTAGATTGAAGTGGACAATTTTAGAATCAACCGAATATGTTTTTAACGGTTTCTAATTAGCTGTAAAGTTCTAAAGCACTGCACTTTGTTTGGAATGTGCATGTAATCTTTCCCTTTCATTTATTCAGGAGTTCATTTACAAACCCACACAGACAAAAGCGGTTCAGTATACCATTTCATACATATGGAAACCTGCTTAGATCACAACTCAGCCAAACAGACAAAAGGGACATACAGACAGATACAGACAGATAGACTAACTAACCATTGACGGACAGACGGGACCGCCAGACAGGAAGTAGGCCAGCACAATGTGGGTCTCTGATCCCTTACCTTCTCCCAGAGTCCTCTTCAGTAGGTCGTGCTTGGCCTGCAGTTTGGAGATGAGATTGCTGCCCTCCAGAAACTCCCTGAATTTCTGTGGAGAATTCAGAGTGATTACTAGGGCTGATGAGCCAAGTAAGCGTTGCCTGCCCTTACGACACCAATCTCTGATAAGGCAGCCAAGGGCAAAGGACAGAACAACAACGAGAGTCTTTTTAAAGCTTTATCGCACCATGTCCATCTTTAGACAGCCAGGAGGACAGAAGAAGAGAAAATAGCCTAACCGCTCGCTAAGGAAGATATATTTTTGGAGAGCTTTGTTTCTGAGAGTTAAAATGCCAAGAGAGGGAATACATATGATATGGGGCATTTTAGAGCTCTAACAAATCCCTAGAAATACAAGCACAGCTTCTGTTCACATTCCTCAGATAGATTACAACTCCAACACAAGACCATGGATCCCAACCATCCAAACTAGTCAAAATCCAATGTATTAATTTCCTAGCTATCTATCAACAGCAGTTTCCATAGTGATTGACAGTCTGAATTTAAAGTCAGCAGGACTTACTGAACGTGTCCAATAAGAAATTATAGTTTTTGCTTTCTATTGCAAGACATTTTGCTATGTTTTGCTACAACAGTATGCACATGAATATGACCCTGCCCAGTTCTCTACAGTCATAACCTGGAGGTTACCAATAGGGGGCGCTCCACTCACCATGAAGTAGAATTGCTCCGTCTCCTGCTGGTTGGCCCTCCGTTTGGCGATGCTGGGCTTGCTGAGGTAAGTCTCCGACACGGTGGACTTCACCGACTCGGTTGAGCGGCTGTGGTGGAAACACTCGGAGACATCGTAGTCCTCGATGGTCACCATGTCCTGGATGGTCGTCAGGGTGGCCTCTGACGTCTTCTTGATCTGGAGGGCACCCAAAGAGGATTGGCGCTTTAGGACAGGTTTACAGTGTCACAGGTGTAAACACATTACACTGTCATTTGTTTTCCCTCAAGTACTCATAAGCTCACTCAAGTTTCCCAATCCGGCTCGAAGGACCAGTGCTCAGTGACGACCACAGACCAAATGACCCCTGAACTCCTAGGCAGTAATGTGATAATACATGGCTTTTCATTTCTTTCTGCATGGCCTTTCGTTTCACACTCAACATGACAAATGCATCCGTCCTTGAGCATGACTCCAGACCAGAGCAATCAATTTGCATGCACTCAGAAACAATATAGGTGGAAGGAAGGTAGGGATGAAAGAATAGAGGTGGAAGGAAGGTAGGGATGAAAGAATAGAGGTGGAAGGATGGTAGGGGCGGCAGGGTAGCCTAGTGGTTAGAGCGTTGGACGAGTAACCGAAAGGTTGCAAGTTCAAATCCCTGAGCTGAGAAGGTACAAATCTGTCGTTCTGCCCCTGAACAGGCAGTTAACCCACTTTTCCTAGGCCGTCATTGAAAATAAGAATTTGTTCTTAACTGACTTGCCTAGTTAAATAAAGGTAAAAAATAAAAAAATAAAAAAGGATGAAAGAAATCAAATCAAATGTATTTGTCACATACACATGGTTAGCAGAAGTTAATGCTTGTGCTTCTAGTTCCGACAATGCAGTAATAACCAACGAGTAATCTAATCTAACGATTACAAAACTACTACCTTATACACACAAGTGTAAAGGGATAAAGGATATGTACATAAAGATATGAATGAGTGATGGTACAGAACGGCATAGGCAAGATGCAGCAGGGGCTGGTTTTCTTTTTGTAGTCCGTGATTGACTGTAGAACCTGCCACATACCTCGTGTCTGAGCCGTTGAATTGCGACTCTACTTTGTCTCTATACTGACGCTTAGCTTGTTTGATTGGCTTGCGGAGGGAATAGCTACACTGTTTGTATTCAGTCATGTTTCCGGTCACCTTGCCCTGGTTAAAAGCAGTGGTTTGCGCTTTCAGTTTCACACGATTGCTGCCATCAATCCACGGTTTCTGGTTTGGGAATGTTTTAATCTTTGCTATGGGAACGACTTCTTCAATGCATGTTCTAATGAACTCGCTCACCGAATCAGCGTATTCGTCAATGTGGTTGTTGGACGCAGTGCGGAACATATCCCAGTCCACGTGATGGAAGCAGTCTTGGAGCGTGGAATCAGATTGGTCGGACCAGCGTTGAACAGACCTGAGCGCGGGAGCTTCTTTTCCGAAAGGAGGGCGGGGGAGGACCTTATATGCATCGTGGAAGTTAGAATAGCAATGATCCAAGGTTTTATCAGCCCTGGTTGCGCAATCGATATGCTGATACAATGTAGGGAGTCTTGTTTTCAGATTAGCCTTGTTAAAATCCCTAGCTACAATGAATGCAGCTTCAGGATGTGTCTGCTTGGGGGGGAATATACACGGCTGTGATTATAATCGAAGAGAATTCCCTTGGTAGATAATGCGGTCGACATTTGATTGTGAGGAATTCTAAATAAGGTGAACAGAGGGACTTGAGTTCCTGTATGTCGTTGTGGCCACACCACGTCTCCTTAACCATAAGATGTTTGTTTCTGTCGGCGCGATGTGTGAAGAAACCAGCTGGCTGCACCGATTCCGTTAGAGTCTCGAGTGAGCCATGTTTCCGTGAAGCAAAGAACGTTACAGTCTCTGATGTCCCTCTGGAATGCTACCCTTGCTCGGATTTCATCAACCTTGTTGTCAAGAAACTGGACATTGGCGAGAAGTATACTTGGGAGTGGTGCATGATGTGCCCGTCTCCGGAGCCTGACCAGGAGACCGCTTTGTTTCCCTCTTTTACGACGTCTTTGTTTTGGGTCGCAGGCTGGGATCCATTCCGTTGTCCTGGGTGAAAGGCAGAACACAGGATCCGCTTCGGGAAAGTCATATTCCTGGTCGTACTGATGGCGAGTTGACGTTGCTCTTATATTCAGTAGTTCTTCCCAACTGTATGTAATGAAACCTAAGATTACCTGGGGTACCAATGTAAGACATAACACGTAAAAAAAAAAAAAAAACTGCATAGTTTCCTAGGAACGCGAAGCGAGGCGGCCATCTCTGTCGGCGCCGGATGTATAAGGAGGTAGGGATGAAAGAATAGAGATGGAGGGAAGGTAGGGATGAAATAATAGAGATGGAAGGATGGTAGGGATGAAAGGTACTCAGTCTCAGGCTTTTAAAACTAATTTCCATAGTGGCCACTTTGCCGTCAGCCCAAGTGCTTTTCCAGGAGCTTATAAATGTCAAGGCTTGGCCAAGCATATCCCATCACTTACAACAATGCAAGATTCCATTCGACACTGACAATAAACATATACTTCTTTCCAGTGGATATGATTTCCATCTTATTTGCAAACAAACATTTCCCGCCTCAGAAACGTCCCTTCTCAATTTGAGAGAAGTTTTGGCCACTTATAAAACGTTCATTCTGTGAGGAGGCCTAAACTGACACCCTGATGTAATATGCACTGCTCCAAAAAATAAAGGGAACACTTAAAACAACACAATGTAACTCCAAGTCAATCACACTTCTGTGAAATAAAACTGTCCACTTAGGAAGCAACACTGATTGACAAATTTCACATGCTGTTGTGCAAATGGAATAGACAACAGGTGGAAATTATAGGCAATTCGCAAGACCCCCAATAAAGGAGTGGTTGTGCAGGTGGTAACCACAGACCACTTCTCAGTTCCTATGCTTCCTGGCTGATGTTTTGGTCCCTTTTGAATGCTGGCGGTGCTTTCACTCTAGTGGTAGCATGAGACCGGGATCCTCATCTCTCCCAAGTGGTCATTCTCTCTTACCCATCTGTCTATCGCCTCCTTTGAATTCCATGCTGTCACAGTTACCAGCCCTTTCAAGCTTAACATCCTTATCATTTATCGCCCTCCAGGTTCCCTCGGAGAGTTCATCAATGAGCTTGATGCCTTGATAAGCTCCTTTCCTGAGGACGGCTCACCTCTCACAGTTCTGGGCGACTTTAACCTCCCCACGTCTACCTTTGACTCATTCCTCTCTGCCTCCTTCTTTCCACTACTCTCCTCTTTTGACCTCACCCTCTCACCTTCCCCCTACTCACAAGGCAGGCAATACGCTCGACCTCATCTTTACTAGATGCTGCTCTTCCACTAACCTCATTGCAACTCCCTCCAAGTCTCCGACAACTACCTTGTATCCTTTTCCCTCTCGCTCTCATCCAACACTTCCCACACTGCCCCTACTCGGATGGTATCGCGCCGTCCCAACCTTCGCTCTCTCTCCCCCGCTACTCTCTCCTATCATCTCTTTCCCTCTGCTCAAACCTTCTCCAACCTATCTCCTGATTCTGCCTCCTCAACCCTCCTCTCCTCCCTTTCTGCATCCTTTGACTCTCTATGTCCCCTATCCTCCAGGCCGGCTCGGTCCTCCCCTCCCGCTCCGTGGCTCGACGACTCATTGCGAGCTCACAGAACAGGGCTCCGGGCAGCCGAGCGGAAATGGAGGAAAACTCGCCTCTCTGCGGACCTGGCATCCTTTCACTCCCTCCTCTCTACATTTTCCTCCTCTGTCTCTGCTGCTAAAGCCACTTTCTACCACTCTAAATTCCAAGCATCTGCCTCTAACCCTAGGAAGCTCTTTGCCACCTTCTCCTCCCTCCTGAATCACACCCCCCCTCCTCCCTCTGCAGATGACTTCGTCAACCATTTTGAAAAGAAGGTCGACGACATCCGATCCTCGTTTGCTAAGTCAAACGACACCGCTGGTTCTGCTCACACTGCCCTACCCTGTGCTCTGACCTCTTTCTCCCCTCTCTCTCCAGATGAAATCTCGCGTCTTGTGACGGCTGGCCGCCCAACAACCTGCCCGCTTGACCCTATCCCCTCCTCTCTTCTCCAGACCATTTCCGGAGACCTTCTCCCTTACCTCACCTCGCTCATCAACTCATCCCTGACCGCTGGCTACGTCCCTTCCGTCTTCAAGAGAGCGAGAGTTGCACCCCTTCTGAAAAAACCTACACTCGATCCCTCCGATGTCAACAACTACAGACCAGTATCCCTTCTTTCTTTTCTCTCCAAAACTCTTGAACGTGCCGTCCTTGGCCAGCTCTCCCGCTATCTCTCTCAGAATGACCTTCTTGATCCAAATCAGTCAGGTTTCAAGACTAGTCATTCAACTGAGACTGCTCTTCTCTGTATCACGGAGGCGCTCCGCACTGCTAAAGCTAACTCTCTCTCCTCTGCTCTCATCCTTCTAGACCTATCGGCTGCCTTCGATACTGTGAACCATCAGATCCTCCTCTCCACCCTCTCCGAGTTGGGCATCTCCGGCGCGGCCCACGCTTGGATTGCGTCCTACCTGACAGGCCGCTCCTACCAGGTGGCGTGGCGAGAATCTGTCTCCTCACCACGCGCTCTCACCACTGGTGTCCCCCAGGGCTCTGTTCTAGGCCCTCTCCTATTCTCGCTATACACCAAGTCACTTGGCTCTGTCATAACCTCACATGGTCTCTCCTATCATTGCTATGCAGACGACACACAATTAATCTTCTCCTTTCCCCCTTCTGATGACCAGGTGGCGAATCGCATCTCTGCATGTCTGGCAGACATATCAGTGTGGATGACGGATCACCACCTCAAGCTGAACCTCGGCAAGACGGAGCTGCTCTTCCTCCCGGGGAAGGACTGCCCGTTCCATGATCTCGCCATCACGGTTGACAACTCCATTGTGTCCTCCTCCCAGAGCACTAAGAACCTTGGCGTGATCCTGGACACAGGAAGCGGCGCAGGTCCTAATCCAGGCACTTGTCATCTCCCGTCTGGATTACTGCAACTCGCTGTTGGCTGGGCTCCCTGCCTGTGCCATTAAACCCCTACAACTCAACCAGAACGCTGCAGCCCGTCTGGTGTTCAACCTTCCCAAGTTCTCTCACGTCACCCCGCTCCTCTGCTCTCTCCATTGGCTTCCAGTTGAAGCTCGCATCCGCTACAAGACCATGGTGCTTGCCTACGGAGCTGTGAGGGGAACGGCACCTCAGTACCTCCAGGCTCTGATCAGGCCCTACACCCAATCAAGGGCACTGCGTTCATCCACCTCTGGCCTGCTCGCCTCCCTACCACTGAGGAAGTACAGTTCCCGCTCAGCCCAGTCAAAACTGTTTGCTGCTCTGGCCCCCCAATGGTGGAACAAACTCCCTCACGACGCCAGGACAGCGGAGTCAATCACCACCTTCCGGAGACACCTGAAACCCCACCTCTTTAAGGAATACCTAGGATAGGATAAAGTAATCCTTCTCATCCCCCTTAAAAGATTTAGATGCACTATTGTAAAGTGGCTGTTCCACTGGATGTCATAAGGTGAATGCACCAATTTGTAAGTCGCTCTGGATAAGAGCGTCTGCTAAATGACTTAAATGTAAATGTATGTAAATGAGACAGACTCTACAACCCACACAAGTGGCTCAGGTAGTGCAGCTCATCCAGGATGGCACATCAATGCGAGCTGTGGCAAGAAGGTTTGCTGGGTCTGTCAGCGTAGTGTCCAGAGCATGGAGGCACTACCAGGAGACAGGCCAGTACATCAGGAGACGTGGAGGAGGCCGTAGGATGGCAACAACCCAGCAGCAGGACTGCTACCTCCACCTTTGTACAAGGAGGAGCAGGAGGAGCACTGCCAGAGCCCTACAAAATGACCTCCAGCAGGCCACAAATGTGCATGTGTCTGCTCAAACGGTCAGAAACAGACTCCATGAGGGTGGTATGAGGGCCCGACGTCCACAGGTGGGGGTTGTGCTTACAGCCCAACACCGTGCAGGACGTTTGGCATTTGCCAGAGAACACCAAGATTGGCAAATTCGCCACTGGCGCCCTGTGCTCTTCACAGATGAAAGCAGGTTCACACTGATCATGTGACAGACTTGACAGAGTCTGGAGCCGCCGTGGAAAACGTTCTGCTGCCTGCAACATCCTCCAGCATGACCGGTTTGGCGGTGGGTCAGTCATGGTGTGGGGTGGCATTTCTCCATGTGTTCGCCAGAGGTAGCCTGACTGCCATTAGATACCGAGATGAGATCCTCAGACCCCTTGTGAGACCATATGCTGGTGCGGTTGGCCCTGGGTTCCTCCTAATGCAAGACAATGCTAGACCTCATGTTGTTGGAGTGTGTCAGCCGTTCCTGCAAGAGGAAGGCATTGATGCTATGGACTGGCCCGCCCGTTCCCCAGACCTGAATCCAATTGAGCACATCTGGGACATCATGTCTCGCTCCATCCACCACAGACTGTCCAGGAGTTGGCGGATGCTTTAGTCCAGGTCTGGGATGAGATCCCTCAGGAGACCATCCGCCACCTCATCAGGAGCATGCCCAGGCGTTGTAGGGAGGTCATACAGGCACGTGAAGGCCACACACACTACTGAGCCTCAGTTTGACTTGTTTCAAGGACATTACATCAAAGTTGGATCAGCCTGTAGTGTGGTTTCCCACTTTAATTTTGAGTGTCACTCCAAATCCAGACGTCCATGGGTTGATAAATTTGATTTCCATTGATCATTTTTTGTGTGATTTTGTTGTCAGCACATTCAACTATGTAAAGAAAAAAGTATTTAATCAGAATATTTCATTCATTCAGATCTAGGATGTGTTATTTTAATGTTCCCTTTATTTTTTTGAGCAGTGTATATTTGGGTGAGAAGGAGCAAAATGACAGGGAGAGAGTTAGGAGATCGATAGACAGGAGGGAAATGTTTTTGTATGCCTATGGCTCATGCAATGGTAGAGCGCATGCGTTCACCTGATGGAGTGTTTTAGAGAGAGAGAACAAGAGCGTGCGAGAGAGGAAGCAGAGAGGAAGGAGAGAGAGAAAGAGAGAGAGCAAGAGCATGCGAGAGAGGAAGCAGAGAGGAAGGAGAGAGAGAGAGAGAGAGAGAGAGAAAAAGAGCGTGCGAGAGAGGAAGCAGAGAGGAAGGAGAGAGAGAAAGAGAGAGAGAGCAAGAGCGAGCGAAAGATGCGCGGAGAGAGGATGGAAAAAGAGAAAGGGGAGAGAAAGGAAATAGAGATCGAGTGACAAGGAGAGAGGAAGGAGAGAGACAGGAAGGAGACAGTGAGAGAGGAAGGAGAGATAGGAGACAGATAGAGAGAGAGGAACGAGTGAGTGAGTGAGTGAGTGAGTGAGTGAGTGAGTGAGTGAGTGAGTGAGTGAGTGAGTGAGTGAGTGAGTGAGTGAGTGAGGAGACCTGGCTCTCAAGAGAATACAGGCTATGTGCACACTCCCCACAAAATGAGGTGGAAGCTGAACTGCACTTCCTAACCTCCTGCCAAATGTACGACCATAGAGACACATATTTCCCTCAGATTACACAGACCCACAAAGAATTTGAAAACAAACCCAATTTTGATTAACTCCCATTTCTACTGGGTGAAATACCACAGTGTGCCATCACAGCAGCAAGATTTGTGTACTGTTTCCACAAGAAAAGGGCAACCAGTGGAGACAAACCAGTGAAATACAACCCATATTTATGTTTATTTATTTTCCCTTTTGTACTTTATCTATTTGCATATGATATGATATTTTAAATGTCTTTATAATTTTGGAACCTTTGCAAGTGTAATGTTTACTGAAACGTTTGTGGTCATACGCACCATCCTTAAAAACAATGTAATGTTTAACCCCAGAGCGCGAGAGAGAGCCACTCTGCATACAACACAGAACTTTGACAGGGAGGTTAAGACCCATGACTCATTCAATGTTTGAGGCACCTTAGAAAAACAGGGTGCTATGAATGAATAAAGCCAAGGTTCTCTTTCATTCAACTCCCCTTTCATCTACATGTGGTAACGGTAACGGTTAGGTTCATAACTGATTCTTCTCCGCACGCACACCACACACACACACACACACACACACACGGTTGTATTACACTGTCATTCGTCTCTATGTGGAGCATAAACCAGAAACAACACTACAGGTCTGGACAGGGATAATGACAGTCTGCGAGACAAAATGTAGGATTGGCAGGCAATTCAACTTCTAATAAGAGACGTTTCAAATTTAAAAAAAGTCCACCTGTCTGTTTGATCTATGGTGTGGTGATTTAGGACATCTGATGATGACATGCCCCAGGACTACCTCACATGATGACTCCTTGCTGTCCCCAGTCTACCTGGCTGTGCTGCTGCTCCAGTTTCAACTGTTCTGCCTTATTATTATTCGACCATGCTGGTCATTTATGAACATTTGAACATCTTGGCCATGTTCTGTTATAATCTCCACCCCACATAGCCTGGTTCCTCTCTAGGTTTCTTCCTAGGTTTTGGCCTTTCTAGGGAGTTTTTCCTAGCCACCGTGCTTCTACACCTGCATTGCTTGCTGTTTGGGGTTTTAGGCTGGGTTTCTGTACAGCACTTTGAGATATCAGCTGATGTACGAAGGGCTATATAAATGCATTTGATTTGATTTGACATCACTATTATAGTTTTACCTTCAATTACTAAGGGAACTGGGTTATTTGACAGTTTTAGAGGTTTCAGATGAAGAGTGATAATACTGAGTGGAATGAGGGTGCTCAAAATACTTCCCTTCCTTTCCCAACATTCTGCTTTGATAGGACCAAAAGACCTGGGTCTTCCTAGAGGCTTTGTGAATACAGGTACTGAATACGGGTACTGAATACGGGTACTGAATACGGGTCCAGAGTTGCACTATTTAGGACCAGCCCATGGGTTCAATCATCTCTGTGCCATGGGCATAGGAGTACCTTTCCTAACAAGGCCCTGAATAAGAGGCGAGCCCCCACTCTCCCAGCCTCTCCCGGGTGGGACAGTGGAGGCCAAGGGGCCCAGCTATCACAGCATGAAGAGGCGCTCTGACAAAGGCCGTGAGGCCGATACCTAAAGCGTATTAAAGAGCAGTGTGCGGGTTTCTTCTTTTTCTCATCTTATTCAACTGTTACCATGCACCTGCAAAAAGATAGCGCAGATGTGCAAGTGCCTTTTGAATTACAGTATAGAGAGGACCCATGCATGAAAGTCCCTCCATCATTCAGCAGACTACTAGTTACCAGTGTTGACTGATAGGCTCAATTACAGCAGGGCTTTCAGATGGAGAGGCTCACTGAGATATACCCACTGGTGCCCAGCAGGATCAGATCAGGAGGCCTGGGACTTGGGACTTCACAACTAGCATGGGACTTCACAACTAGCATGTCACCTCCAGTATAAACCTGTCTGGGGAATATCATGATTTCTATTCCTCAGGGCCTGTGGTGAGCAGCAAGCTAATCTCACAATCAGTGAATCAGGGCTGCCAACACTGAACTAACACCGAGCACACATCTCCCATGTTTTGATGCGACACCCTGAGGTTTATCTGTAGAAAAACAAAAACACAGGCTCCCTACAAAGGTTTAGTACAAAACGCCTTGAGAATATTTATTAAGTTTGGTACACATCTAGCGAGAGAGAGACGCTGTCTGTATCGGTCTAAAGAGAAGGGAATTTAACTGTAAAATCACCAGATTATTAGCTAGCTCTGAGAAATACCCACATTGAATGGCAAAGGAATTGTAATGAACACAACACTGTCCTCAGAAGTAGAGGTTTAACCAACAAGGGGAGTTGATAACCAACATAGCAGAACATACTCCATTTCTGCAGATATATCTGCATATATACACTGTAGATCCATACATCTTTGGAGGGCAGGCGAACCAGACCAGGGGGCCACAGTGCATGCTAATAAATGATTCATCCATGTTTTCCTTCATCCTCTCGTGCTGTCAAGGAAACAGCTGCAGATCATGATACCAGAGAAAAACACAACAAATCCCAGGTTTTCACTTTTCCTGGCTGGAGTAGATCTTGGTCCGTCAAATCTTTGCCTCTTCCTTCCTCATTTCCTTAATTCCTGTCAAAGCGCATTGGAGAGCTTGGGGAGGAATTGAGGAAACAGGTAAGGAGGAAGGATTTGACAGCTAGTAATGTGTGTGTACAGTTCTGCTTCAGTGTCTTCAAATGACAGCCGCTGGAAAGGCCTTTTCAATGAGACACCATGAGGCCATCTTGTGGACTTGACAGAGAGCTGTGGTTCCCCATCCTGATCCATATGTGGAGCTCCGTTTCATCCAGGCAGACAAGGGCATGCAGCACCATGGCTCTTCCTGACCCTCCACACCGATTGGTTCTGCCTGCACTGACTACACACAGGCAGTGTGAAAGCACCAGCTGGGCTTAGGTGGCAACAACAACTCCCATCCAGAAATACATCATACCCCCAGTGGGGGATAGTCTGAGCCTTGTACTCTACTCTCTGAAACACACCACAAACATACAGTGAAGAGGTCAAAAAGATAGACATCTTGCAGACATCATCTGACAAAAAAAACAGATCTATACATTTTCTTTAGTTGTATAATCAAGCCGGTCTGAAATCGCTCTTCACATTTACAAGCATTCTTTCCCAAGTCATTATTTCTTCGCGAGATAAAAGGCAGAAGGCTGTGTGCTCTGGTGTGAGACAAGACGAGATGAAGGGGAGAAAGGAGAAGCAGGTCAGACAACAAGAGACACAAGAAGCCAGACTGATGGACGTGACTGCACTCCCTAACACCACAGCAGCAGACAGTGTGATTTCTTTCCCATTGGCGTTTTATTTAGTAAGCACTCAGGCATGCCAGCCAGTCCGCTTAAAACCTTACAGCCAGGGATGCACCTCCAATGTCGAAACCGAGAGAAGTGGGACAGTGTACAAATAAAATAGATTGTGTGTGTGTGTGTGTGTGTGTGTGTGTGTGTGTGTGTGTGTGTGTGTGTGTGTGTGTGTGTGTGTGTGTGTGTGTGTGTGTGTGTGTGTGTGTGTGTGTGTGAGAGAAAGAGAGTGATTTTTTTCCACCATTGGGAGCAAGGGAGAAGACTTCTCTGAGTGGTTCTGAAGGCTGCCTGCAGTGCAGGAGAGTTTTGTTGTATGGAAACTATTCCAACTTTGATTTCTGAAAGAGTTAAGATATCACCCTTGGCTACATTCTGACTGAAGTGAACAACATTTCAATTCATTCCCAACATGCGACCACAATGGACCAAAATGCAAGCAGATGATGTTGGTTGGTGTGGTTGGCTCCCCCAAGCGAGTCAGGGTTGGGTTCATTAGGATCCAAATGAAAAAAAAACGGACTGAAACAGGGAGGGACCACCTGGATGTAAGGACTAGCAGGTCCAAGAAATAAATATCCATTTGCATTTTTCATTGCAATACTTTTCTGTTGCATACCCTACTGAATAAGACCAAGGTATGGCAGTGTTAGGCTCCCTCTTACCTCCTCGTTCTCGATGTTCAGAGTGGCCAGGCGGGACTGTAGTTGCTGGAACCTCAACATCAGCTCTCCGCTCACCGGCGGCTGCATCGCGATCTGGCACACCTGGGCAGGAAGAGGAAACACATCACTAAACAGAAAGTCACCACCATCTGACAGGGGGTTACTTAATCTGACAGGGGGTTACTTAGTCTGACAGGGGGTTACTTAGTCTGACAGGGGGTTACTTAATCTGACAGGGGGTTACTTAGTCTGACAGGGGGTTACTTAGTCTGACAGGGGGTTACTTAATCTGACAGGGGGTTACTTAATCTGACAGGGGGTTACTTAATCTGACAGGGGGTTACTTAGTCTGACAGGGGGTTACTTAGTCTGACAGGGGGTTACTTAATATGACAGGGGTTACTTAATCTGACAGGGGGTTACTTAATCTGACAGGGGGTTACTTAATCTGACAGGGGGTTACTTAATTTGACAGGGGGTTACTTAATTTGACAGGGGGTTACTTAATCTGACAGGGGGTTACTTAATCTGACAGGGGGTTACTTAATCTGACAGGGGGTTACTTAATCTGACAGGGGGTTACTTCATCTGACAGGGGGTTACTTCATCTGACAGGGGTTACTTCATCTGACAGGGGTTACTTCATCTGACAGGGGTTACTTCATCTGACAGGGGTTACTTCATCTGACAGGGGTTACTTCATCTGACAGGGGTTACTTCATCTGACAGGGGGTTACTTCATCTGACAGGGGTTACTTCATCTGACAGGGGGTTACTTCATCTGACAGGGGGTTACTTCATCTGACAGGGGTTACTTCATCTGACAGGGGTTACTTCATCTGACAGGGGGTTACTTCATCTGACAGGGGGTTACTTCATCTTATCCTAAAATGGCAAAGACATCAGAAATGTGTTTTAAACTACACCACAAACGTCACTGACCCAGATGTGAATCCAGACAGCCGCAGATCAATAGCTTGTAAACAGACATGATATCAGGGACCCCAGAGCCAACGACTCAAATTAATTCAGCGTGTTGCGCTGCTCCATTTCACTTGAGGCTGAGAAATGAGACGTGCTTGCCATTGGCTTCAGCCTATAAACATCTCCTCTGACGGCACAGACACAGTAAAACTGTGCAATTAAGCTGCCAAAACCAGGGCTCATTTAGTACAAGACCTTAAAATCAACCTCACTTCCACCCTATACAGCATATAGGACTGAACATATTGGTTCTGTTACAAAAACTGAGGTCTCCTCAACCATTAGGACAAACAGCACTAGCGTTCACTACAGTAATAGATGGATGAATGAATGAATGGCTGAGTGGACAGATGGATGGAGAAATGGACACAAAGATCAACAAGCCTGTGTGTCTCAATGTCTCACCTCATCGCCCATGTGGGGCTGGAACTGGAACTTGATGGGCGGGCAGAAGGCTGTGGGGTACAACTCCATGAAGCGCTGGCGGTCGCTGCGGGGGTCCAGACTGTCTACGGCGTTCTCGATGATGTCTAGGCCCTCGTGGCGACTTGTCTCCAGGTTGTACTCAGCCGATAGGTAGGTCCTCAGGGCACGGTTCAGGCTGGCGTGGTAGCCCAGATCACAGCACTGGTAGAGGGAAAGATGAGACTGTAAATGATCAGGATGCCCCGTTTACTTCAACTTCTGACAACTTAATGAGAAGCTTCTAAAATGTCAAGTCCAGCCATGGTACAAGGTTTTTTTTAACAACTAACTGCAGATTGTCCTAAAACATGACATTTCTTTTCCAGCAAAAACACATACGTTCATGGAAAAACCAACAACTTTGTAATGGTTTCAACACGGTCAACAATGTCTGCTCTCTTAGTCTCTCGACACACTGCAGTCATGAACATTATTGGCCATTAACGGAGTAGTCTGATACATTCTCTGACTGCTGGCTTGGCCCGGAGTTATAGAACCTGAATAATGTTTCCAACATCTGATGCTGGATCTCATTAACTAGGACCTTGGTAAGCCAGGGCCTGAGAGTTCCTACAGACAGCCTTGGAGGTGATGAAGACACCCGGACACAGGAGCATTGTCTGCCAGGCTACCTAACGCCTTGCTTGTCCACATTACATTGGATGTTATCTGTCCAATTCATCAACTATAATTTCTTTAACAATTGACTGTCAACTCTTATGACAGATTGCACAACATACTAAAACAAGTGTACTCACACACCCACGGACACTGGTACGCACAAACACACATGCAAAACACGCAGGAGCTCACACACAGGTACGAACACACACACCCTCGTGATTTACATAGGCTAGAAAGCAGGAAAGTGGGAAGAGGTGCACATTTTAGCACCCAGAATGGCCCTTCCTCACCGTTTGTCTGGAATACACAATCGCTAAAAGTACCGAGCGTTCACCCATGTTGGCCTGGCAACACTGGAGAAATGGTGCAGTACATTATTTTTAAGGGTGAATATCCCAGGTAGTGTATAAATATGTCCCGTTTATAGGTCTGGGTTCTGGAGGAGAAGACAAAGCCATCTGCTTGGTAGGTAGAGTAGAGAACAGAAGACAAAGCCATCTGCTTGGTAGGTAGAGTAGAGAACAGAAGACAAAGCCATCTGCTTGGTAGGTAGAGTAGAGAACAGAAGACAAAGCCATCTGCTTGGTAGGTAGAGTAGAGAACATAAGACAAAGCCATCTGCTTGGTAGGTAGAGTAGAGAACAGAAGATAAAGCCATCTGCTTGGTAGGTAGAGAAGAGAACAGAAGACAAAGCCATCTGCTTGGTAGGTAGAGTAGAGAACAGAAGACAAAGCCATCTGCTTGGTAGGTAGAGTAGAGAACAGAAGACAAAGCCATCTGCTTGGTAGGTAGAGTAGAGAACAGAAGACAAAGCCATCTGCTTGGTAGGTAGAGTAGAGAACAGAAGACAACGCCATCTGCTTGGTAGGTAGAGTAGAGAACAGAAGACAACGCCATCTGCTTGGTAGGTAGAGTAGAGAACAGAAGACAAAGTACAGAGTGGTGATATGAGAGACGGGATGGCTGACCTGCAACACACATCAGCAATTCCCAAATATTGGTTAAAGGGGCAGGGTCTTTCCCACACCCCATTCAAGCTAAATATGTGTGTGTGTGTGTGTGTGTGTGTGTGTGTGTGTGTGTGTGTGTGTGTGTGTGTGTGTGTGTGTGTGTGTGTGTGTGTGTGTGTGTGTGTGTGTGTGTGTGTGTGTGTGTGTGTGTGTGTGTACAGTTAATTCGGAAAGTATTCAGACCCCTCAACTTTTTCCACATTTTGTTACCTTACAGCCTTGCTCTAAAATGGATAAATGTTTTTTCCCCCTTGTCAATCTACACAAAATACCCCATAATGACAAAGCAAAAGCAATTTGCTTTGAAAATTTAAAAAACTGAAATATTTACATACAGTACCAGTCAAAAGTTTGGACACACCTACTCATTCAAGGGTTTTCCTTGATTTTTACCATTTTCTACATTGTAGAATAATATTGAAGACATCAAAACTATGAAATAACACAAATAGAATAATGTAGTAACCAAAAAAAGTGTGTAAAACAAATAAAAATCATCTACACACAATACCCCATAATGACAAAGCAAAAACTGTTTTGAAAATCTTGCAAATGAAAAAAAAAAATGGAATATCACATTTACTTAAGTATTCAGACCCTTTACTCAGTACTTTGCTGAAGCACCTTTGGCAGTGATTACAGGCTCGAGTCTTCCTGGGTATGATGCTACAAGCTTGACACACCTGTATTTGGGGAGTTTTTAAACATTCTTTGCAGATCCTCTCAAACTCTGTCAGGTTGGATGGGGAATGTCACTGCACAGCTATTTTCAGGTCTCTCCAAATATATTAGATCGGGCTCTGTCTTGGCCACTTGAGGACATTGAGACTTGTCCCGAAGCTACTCTTGCATTGTCTTGGCTGTGTGCTTAGGGTCATTGTCCTGCTGGACGGTGAACCTTCGCACCAGTCTAAGGTCCTGATCGCTCTGGAGCAGGTTTTCGTCAAAGATCTCTCTGTACATTGCTCTGATTATCTTTCCCTCGATCCTGACTAAACTAGTCTCCCAGTCCCTGCTGCTGAAAAAGATCCCCACAGCATGATGCTGCCACCACCGTGATTCACCGTTGGGATGGTGCCAGGTTTCCTCAAGACTTGATGCTTGGCGTTCAGGCCAAAGACTTCAATCTTGGTTTCATCAGACTAGAGAATGTAGTTTCTCATGGTAAGAGTAGGTGCCTTTCGGCAAACTCCAAGGGGCTGCCCTGCCTTTTACTGAGGAGTGGCCTCCGTCTGGCCACTCTACCAAAAGGCTTGATTGGTGGAGTGCTGCAGAGATGTTTGTCCTTCTGGAAGGTTCTCCCATCTCCACAGAGGAACTATGGAGGTCTGTCAGAGTGACCTCACCTCCCTGACCAAGGCCCTTCTCCCCCAATTAATGTTTGTTTGGGCAGCCAGCTCTAGGAAGTGTCTTGGTGGTTCGAAGTTGCTTCCGTTTAAGAATGACAGAGGCCACTGGCTCCATGTCATCTACAAGACCCTGCTAGGTAAAGTCCCCCCTTATCTCAGCTCGCTGGTCACCATAGCATCACCCACCTGTAGCACGTGCTCCAGCAGGTATATGTCTCTGGTCACCCCCAAAACCAATTCTTTCTCTGGCCGCCTCTCCTTCCAGTTCTCTGCTGCGAATGACTGGAACGAACTACAAAAATCTCTGAAACTGGAAACACTTATCTCCCTCACTAGCTTTAAGCACCAGCTGTCAGAGCAGCTCACAGATTACTGCACCTGTACATAGCCCACCTATAATTTAGCCCAAACAACTACCTCTTTCCCTACTGTATTTATTTTATTTATTTAGCTCCTTTGCGCCCCATTCTTTTTATTTCTACTTTGCACATTCTTCCACTGCAAATCTACCATGCCACCATGGCCTTTATTTGCCTTTAACTCCCTTACCTCACCTCATTTGCTCACATCGTATATAGACTTGTTTCTACTGTATTATTGACTGTATGTTTGTTTTACTCCATGTGTAACTGTGTCGTTGTATGTGTCAAACTACTTTGCTTTATCTTGGCCAGGTCGCAATTGTAAATGAGAACTTGTTCTCAACTTGCCTACCTGGTTAAATAAAGGTGAAATATATATATTTTTTTAAATAACAAATTATTGGGGACCTTCAATGCTGCAGACATTTTTTGGTACCCTTTCCCAGGTCTGTGCCTCATCACAATTGTGTCTCTGCGCTCTATGGAAAATTCCTTTGACCTCATGGCTTGGTTTTTGCGCTGACATGCACTATCAACTATGGGACCTTATATAGACAGGTGTGTGCCTTTCCAAATCATGTTCAACCAATTGAATTTACCACAGGTGGACTCCAATGAAGTTGCAGAAACATCGAGGATGATCAATGGAAACAGGATGCGAGTCTCATAGCAAAGGGTTTGAATACTTATGTAAATAAGGTATTGTTTTTTACATATTTAATACATTTAAATGATATACATGGCATTCTATGACTATGCCATGTTGAAAGTCACTGAGCTCTTCAGTAAGGACATTGTATGGCCAATGTTTGTCTAAGGAGATTGCATGGCTGTGTGATCGATTTCATACACCTGTCAGCAACGGGTGTGTCTGAAATAGCCGAATCAACTAATTTGAAGATCTGGTGCAACCAATTACCTTCAGAAAACACATAATTAGTTAAATAATGTCCACGTGTGTGCAATCTAAGTGTCACATGATCAGTCACATGATCTCAGTATATATACACCTGTTCTGAAAGGCCCCAGAGTCTGAAAGACCACTAAGCAAGGGGCACCACCAAGCAATCAGCACCATGAAGACCAAGCAGCTCTTCAAACAGGACAGGGACAAAGTTGTGGAGAAGTACAGATCATGGTTGGGTTATAAAAAAATATCCAAAACTTTGAACATCCCACAGAGCACCATTAAATCCATTATTAAAAACTGGGTCCATTCCACCATAGCTCGCTCTGTGTCAAGTTTCAAACAGTTTGTCCTCTTGTAGGGAGGTCAGCTGGATTAGTTATCCCTTCAATATGTGACCATGACTCTGGATTGGTCAAGGCCTGGATCTCCGTCACTCTGTTCGCAACAAACTGTTTCCATTTCTGAGCTGAGCTGCAAATCCAATGCAGCACGATCATCGAGTCTGTCCACATTTTGATCTGTTTTTCTTCCATTTTCAGTGTGGTCATCAAGTTGTTTGCTAGTCTCGCTTCAATCACAGCTCCCATGAGCTCCAGACGTGGCAGCGTCATTTTCTTAAGTGGGGCTACCCTGGACTTGGATGCGACTAGACTTGTTGTTTCCCTGTCTTGTGACTCACCTTGCAAGTAAGCTACTGCACTGTAAGCCCTTTCACTTGCATCACAGAACACGTGTAGTTTCAGGGTGTGGTTATTCTGTGGGCCGCATGTCTGTTCTGTACCACCTTGGTATGGTGAGCTGGTGTAACTGGGGTAGTTCTGAACACCACTGTTGCCATTCTCGTGTCAGATCAGGTGGTAATTCTTCGTCCCAGCTGAGTCCCCTCTCCCACATTTCCTGGAACATGCACTTGATCCTGATGGTGAAGGGAGTTAAGAAACCAAGAGGGTCGAAGATACGTGCAGACGACTGCAGAACACTTCTCTTTGTGTTCTCCTTTTGCCTTAGAATGCTCAGTAACGGCCTGAGGTCAAACACAAAGTCATCCGTTTCCGGCCTCCATACTAAACCTAAAACCTTCAGCACTAATCCTTGTGTTTCTAGCGTCAACGGGTGGTCAGTTGTCGTACTCTCCTCCCATTTTGTTTTCAATTCAGGAGAATTGGTCATCCATTTACAGAGGTCCATGCCTGCAATCGACAGCATTCGCTTTGCAGTTGTTGTCACAAGGTAAGCATCTTCAACATTGCGTGAACTTGCAATGAAGTCATCTACATAGAGTGACTCTCTCAGTATCTCTACAACTTCTGGTTGTTCTGTTTCATATTGTTTCAGGTGATTCCTGATTGTAGCTGCCAGCAAAAATGGACTTGGGGAAGCTCCAAATACCACTCTTTTCATCCTCAGCACACGCAGCTCCTCTTCATTTTCTCCCCTTGGTGGGCCAGTGAGCCATAGAAATCTCACGGCGTCTCTGTCTCTCTCTGCTAGGGATATCTGCAGGAAAGCTTTCTTGATATCTGCCATGAATGCGATCTCATGTAATCTGAACTTTATCAGAACGCTGAGCAGATCCGGATTCAGGTTCGGTCCTGTGAGTAGACAGTCATTGAGGGATGGACAGCCATCTTCATGGGACGAGGCATCAACCACCACTCTCAGTTTTTTTGTCACCTTATCTTCTCAGAGTACTGCATGGTGAGGTAAGTAGTATTTTACATTGTCTGCACTTTTGCGTTGTCCTTGGGCACGTCCTCTGCCATATCTTGTTGTAAGTAGTCTTCTACTACCTCATTGTATCTGCTGTACAACGTCACATCCTTCTTCAGTCTTTTCTTCAGACCTTCAAACCGTTTCTTGGCGATTCTATAGTTGTCTTGGAGTTCTGGCATTTCTCATTTCCATGGCAACTCCACATGGTATCGCCCATCTTTGAAGGTGGTTGTTTCCTCAAACCTTTGTAGAGCCTCGTTTTCCTCTGGGTTCTGTGTTTTCTCGTTTAGAATACCCAGAGACTCAAGCTCCCAGAACGCATGCAGTTGCTTGGAGACTAGTGTGTCTTCATCAAGTGGGATGAACATGCAGGTTGCCTCGGCGACACTTGACATGGACACGGGTCCCTGCAGCGACCATCCAAAGGTGCTCTCTAAAGCAACTAGCGTCTCCGTCAGTCGCTTCACTCTGCCTGATACTATCTGCCAGTAGTAGTCTGCTCCTATCAGGACAGAGAGTTCAGGATCATTGTCATCTCCTGGAAAGTCTGCGAGCTGCAGTCCCCATTTACTGAGCTCATGCTGAATCCATTCACCAGGAACCTTCATCACAGCTGTGCACACTTGTGGGGTTTCAATTGCCTCTGTCTCTATTCTCTGCTGTTTGTCCCAGACATTCTCCAAGATGACTTCCACTGTGTTGCGTTGGGACGTTGCTGGGGCAGAGGAGCCAAACGTGTGAAGAGTGAGTGCCTCTTGTCTGATTACTGGTAGCTTCAAGCCCTTCACAAGGTTTTCATGTATGAAGCTTCTCTGACTGCCTCCATCTAGTAAGCAACGAGCTATCTTCCTGCCCGATGGGCCTTCTACCCATGCCTTTGCCGTTTGTAGCAACACAGTGTTCTGTCCATCTGGTTTCATCTTCACTGAATGGGGAATAACTGAGGAAACAACAGCATCTACAGAAACAGTAGGGGGTTGCACCGCACTCCTCTTACTGGTACACACCGCAATGTGATGTCTGCTTCCACATGTTGCACATGACACATCTTTGACTTTACAGAAGTTTGCTATGCGTCTCTGTCCTAAACATACAAAGCATCTTCCCATGTTATTTAGTTTCTGTTTGCGTGTAGCAATATTGTAGTCAGGGCAGTTTTCTGATTTGTGGTCTGCACTGTCACAAAATAGACACGTTTGTTGTTCCTTCAGGCTGACTGTATGCAGTGCTGCAGCAGAGGTCATGTTGGGTCTTTTTGTTTTCATTTCATTGGAGAAGCATGACTTGTTCCATGGTTTGCTCTCTTTCTGTTGGTTGCATAATCTTGTCATTTGTAGCACTCTCTCCCTGCTCTGAACCTCTTTCTGTAGGAAACTGATAATCTCAGACACTTTCCATTCATCATCTACTCCGCTCTGATGACTACAGTCAAGAGCTATGTCCTCTGGAATCATTTGCAGTACAATTGGGAATAGTAGGCTTCCATAGGGTTCTGACACTACACCCAGTGATTCCAGGCTCCTAATCTGAATTTCACATTCATCATATAGCTAACTGCCTCAATGCATTTAGATCAGAGGATTTCTTCACAGGTATGAGATTCAGCAGCTTTGACATATGAGCACTAATCACAAGGTCTTTCCTTCCAAATCTGCTCTTGAGTAGAGTGATTGCATCATCATAGTTACTGTCTGTTAACATCAGTCCTGCTACTGCCTTTGCAGCTGGTCCAGTGAGATATGTTTTCAGATAGATAAACTTCTCCTTTTTACACAGTGAATCATTGTTGTGAATAGCAGTCTCATACTGGTTCCAAACCCCTGCCATATACTGACATCTCCATAGAATTTCTCAATAATCAACTTCGGTAGCCTTACTGAGTTAGCGTCACTCGCCTGGGCTGGTATTGGATAGACGTCCTGTTTCTTCGTTATCACTCTTTGTGCACGACTCTTCAGCATGATAATGCTTTCATTATAATCCTCTGTGCATGCAATCTCTGCCTCCAATCCGTCAAATGGCGTTAACTGTTCAATTCCACAATCGAGTTCAAACAAACTGTCCTCCTTTGCTGATAACAATTCCAACAATGTACTCAAGTGATCGGTATCCGGATTTGACTGGGATATTTCCACGTCAATCTGATTCAAAATCCTCGTTGTTGCGCCTCGAATGGTACCCCGCTTTCGTCTCATTCTTTCTGCTTCATGCTGAATTTCCTCCTCAGCCATTTCAGCCACTTCTTCGTCGCAGCTCATATCCCGGGTTTCGGCACCAAATAGTGAAGCATGGTGGTGGCAGCATCATGCTGTGGGGATGTTTTTCCATCGACTGGAAAACTGGTCAGAATTGAAGGAATGATTGATGGCGCTAAATAAAGGGAAATTCTTGAGGGAAACCTGTTTCAGTCTTCCAGAGATTTGAGACTGGGGCGGAGGTTCACCTTCCAGCAGGACAATGACCATAAGCATAATGCTAAAGCAACACTTGAGTGGTTTAAACATTTAACTGTCTTGGAATGGCCTAGTTAAATCCCAGACCTCAATCCAATTGAGAATCTGTGGTATGACTTAAAGATTGCTGTACACCAGCGGAACCCATCCAACTTGAAGGAGCAGTTTTGCCTTGAAGAATGGGCAAAACTCCCAGTGGCTAGATGTGTCAAGCTTATAGAGACAAACTCCAAGAGACTTGCAGCTGTAATTGCTGCAAAAGGTGGCTCTACAAAGTACTGACTTTGGGGGGGGTGAAAAGTTATGCACGCCTTTTGTCTTATTGTTTGTTTCACAAGAAAAAATATTTTGCATCTTCAAAGTGGTAGGCATGTTGTGTAAATCAAATGATATAAACCCCCCAAAAATCTATTTGTAAGGCAACAAGATAGGAAAAATGCCAAGGGGGCAAGCCCCTGTATTATCTGTATGTCTGTACTCTCTGTCTGTACTGTCAGTCATGCGGTATGGTGTATAATATGAGGACTGAGACTAGAATAGTAGAGTAGCTCGGATCACAAAAGCTAATAATCTCCTGGGCTTTTTAATTCTCTTCCTTCAGTAATTTCCATCCCACAGTCTGTCTGGTGTGTGTCCTCTCTCACCATCGCTCAGATTTCTCCTCTGCTGCTAAACTCATCAGTTCCTTTCCACAGTTCAGACCTCAAAAAGGGACTAGCATTATGAGGATAGAAAAAAGGAGTAATACAATTTTCGGTTGCAGTGAGATAGGATTTTTGAAGAAATACTGTTTGGGTGGCAGACAACTTCATTTGAAGTCTGGAGTGAGGAGAGGCTTAGACTGAGAAGCAGCTCTCCGTTTGTGGCAGAATCTCTCCGGCAGCTTGTCTCTCTGCAGCAGACATACACTGAGTGTACAAAACATTATGCTCTTTCCATGACAGACTGACCAGGTGAATCCAGGTGAAAGCTATGATCCCTTATTGATGTCACTTGTTAAATCCACTTCAAATCAGTGTAGATGAAGGGGAGAAGGGTTAAAGGAGGATTTTTAAGCCTCAAGACATTGTTTGTGTGCCATTCAGAGCGTGAATGGGCAAGATAAAAGACGCTGCTGGGTTTTTCATGCTCAACAGTTTCTTGTGTGTATCAAGAATGGTCCACTACCCAAAGGACATCCAGCCAACTTGGCACAAATGTGGGAAGCATAAGAGTCAACATGGGCCAGCATCCATGTGGAGTGCTTTCGACACCTTGTGGTCTATTTTGTACACTCCGTGTATAATTTCCTTCAGATCTTTGGGGTTGTGTCCGAAATGGCACCCTATGCCCTTTATAGTTCACTACTTGTGATAAGGGCCCTTAGGGCTCAGATCAAAAGAAGTGCACTATGTAGGGTATAGGGTGCCAATGTGGGTGCAACCTAGGTGTTATTAACGAGAGAAGAGGGAGTAGACACTGTTCGGTAACACACTGTCAACCAAACATTCAAAGTTTTAGAGTACAGATGAAGGAGTCTATTCTTTAGCTGAACGTTTCTTCCAACGGTTTACTTACGTCAATTAAGTCAGACAAGTCGTGGATGTAGTACTTGAAGACGGAGGAATTTGTCGCCTCCAGTGTCAGCAGGTACTCGTTCCGTGCTTTGATTGACTTCAGTTTGTTCTCCGAGTACTTGGCCTGGCGCTGACATAGATAGGTATGAATGAGAGAGAGAGGGAGCGAGACCAATAGAGAGGAAGAGAAAGAGCGAGACAAAAAGAGAGAGAAACAGAAAGAGAAATTAATTAGCAAAAATGCCTTTATGAACAGCTGGGCATGCTTTCATGTCTGCATGTACACAGTCTGGTGGCTCGCTCACAACACAACCCAGGATGATTGGCAAACAGGAGCTGGTAGCCCTGCTCATTCAGACATCCTCCTTCCTCCCTAGCTGCCTGCCAGACACAGACTGTTAGTCACTAGCCAATAGACACTGACTCACCCACTGACACGGTCTTCCATATTTTAACGCTTCCCCCAATCCCAACGCATTCCAGGAAGAGCCTGTGAGAAAATGCTGTTCCTGTGGCCATTAAACAATTGGTCACAGAGTTCTAACATAAAACAGGCCTGTTCCTTCTGAGAATAACACAAAGCAATCTGGCTGCAAGTGATAGTGTTCATAGTGTGGTTTCCATCACACACACACACACACACACACACACACACACACACACACACACACACACACACACACACACACACACACACACACACACACACACACACCAGAGGGGTGGCCAGTAGAAGTCTGGCTGGCCAATAGAAGTCTGTTTCTGTTACAAATGATACAAATGATAAACACTTTCAGGGACACCTGGATGTCAACCTGAGTTCAAGGTTTGGGCCATAGAAATGGAAAATATATTAATGTAGAGGAGAGCATCACCATAGAAATAGAAGCTATAATAGTCTGAGCTTGACTAATTGCAGCTGGCTGAGATTTACCCCTAACTTCTCCAGACCATTTCCGGAGACCTTCTCCCTTACCTCACCTCGCTCATCAACTCATCCCTGACCGCTGGCTACGTCCCTTCCGTCTTCAAGAGAGCGAGAGTTGCACCCCTTCTGAAAAAACCTACACTCGATCCCTCCGATGTCAACAACTACAGACCAGTATCCCTTCTTTCTTTTCTCTCCAAAACTCTTGAACGTGCCGTCCTTGGCCAGCTCTCCCGCTATCTCTCTCAGAATGACCTTCTTGATCCAAATCAGTCAGGTTTCAAGACTAGTCATTCAACTGAGACTGCTCTTCTCTGTATCACGGAGGCGCTCCGCACTGCTAAAGCTAACTCTCTCTCCTCTGCTCTCATCCTTCTAGACCTATCGGCTGCCTTCGATACTGTGAACCATCAGATCCTCCTCTCCACCCTCTCCGAGTTGGGCATCTCCGGCGCGGCCCACGCTTGGATTGCGTCCTATCTGACAGGTCGCTCCTACCAGGTGGCGTGGCGAGAATCTGTCTCCTCACCACGCGCTCTCACCACTGGTGTCCCCAGGGCTCTGTTCTAGGCCCTCTCCTATTCTCGCTATACACCAAGTCACTTGGCTCTGTCATAACCTCACATGGTCTCTCCTATCATTGCTATGCAGACGACACACAATTAATCTTCTCCTTTCCCCCTTCTGATGACCAGGTGGCGAATCGCATCTCTGCATGTCTGGCAGACATATCAGTGTGGATGACGGATCACCACCTCAAGCTGAACCTCGGCAAGACGGAGCTGCTCTTCCTCCCGGGGAAGGACTGCCCGTTCCATGATCTCGCCATCACGGTTGACAACTCCATTGTGTCCTCCTCCCAGAGCGCTAAGAACCTTGGCGTGATCCTGGACAACACCCTGTCGTTCTCAACTAACATCAAGGCGGTGGCCCGTTCCTGTAGGTTCATGCTCTACAACATCCGCAGAGTACGACCCTGCCTCACACAGGAAGCGGCGCAGGTCCTAATCCAGGCACTTGTCATCTCCCGTCTGGATTACTGCAACTCGCTGTTGGCTGGGCTCCTGCCTGTGCCATTAAACCCCTACAACTCATCCAGAACGCCGCAGCCCGTCTGGTGTTCAACCTTCCCAAGTTCTCTCACGTCACCCCGCTCCTCCGCTCTCTCCACTGGCTTCCAGTTGAAGCTCGCATCCGCTACAAGACCATGGTGCTTGCCTACGGAGCTGTGAGGGGAACGGCACCTCAGTACCTCCAGGCTCTGATCAGGCCCTACACCCAAACAATGGCACTGCGTTCATCCACCTCTGGCCTGCTCGCCTCCCTACCACTGAGGAAGTACAGTTCCCGCTCAGCCCAGTCAAAACTGTTCGCTGCTCTGGCTCCCCAATGGTGGAACACACTCCCTCACGACGCCAGGACAGCGGAGTCAATCACCACCTTCCGGAGACACCTGAAACCCCACCTCTTTAAGGAATACCTAGGATAGGATAAAGTAATCCTTCTCACCCCCCTTAAAAGATTTAGATGCACTATTGTAAAGTGGCTGTTCCACTGGATGTCATAAGGTGAATGCACCAATTTGTAAGTCGCTCTGGATAAGAGCGTCTGCTAAATGACTTCAATGTAAATGTAAATGTAACTGTGTTTAATGAGAAGACATTCCAACCTTCCCTTCAGCAACCATTATCATCGTTACCAGTGTAAAGACCTTCACAATACCCTTCTCTCACACCATCGTGCCATCCCAAACCATACTGTGCTGGCTCTGATCCTTTTCACGTCTTTTCTAGCACAGTTCCACCAAGTATGATGGAGGCATAAGCAGGCCATCCCAGTACAGCTTTGCTTGGCTTGGTTTGGCCCTATAGTGTGAATCAGGAATAAGTGTGCTGTACCTTTTCCTTCATCTTCTCAATCTTCTTGACGGAGCTGCGTCTCTGGTGCTTGTCTTCCAGGCGATAGCTGAAGACGGGCTCGGCCCGGCCGATCTGCTTCTCCTCCTGCTTCTCCGCCTCCTTCAGCTTGCTCTCTGCACTAATGCTCTCCGTGTGGTACATGTGGTAAGTCTTCATCACCTGGGGGTTGGATGAAGAGGTCAGAGGCAATCAACCTCACAGTAAGAGTCAGAGGCTACTTTGAAACAAACAAAGCTTTCATCTACTACCCACCCACTCTTCACAGATCACTCTCCAGCTCTACTTCACAATAGGACTCTCCTACACCACCACAAATCATAGGCCGATTACCTCTCTTTTTACATGATGCTCTTACAACCTCAACAAACACGATTCACTGCTGTTCCCATTTACCATATTGCTCTGAGTTTGACATTCCAGCTACAGAGAATTACATCTACACTTAGCAGTTTGCTGGAATTACCACTCCATCCGAGTTGTGTAGGAAATGCTATAGCTCTGTAATGGGGCACCGAGGGACTTCAATCCACCCACAGACATCCAATCATCCCTGGATGCTGTAGCCCAAAGCAGAGTGCTGTCAGAGGGGTGCCAGCAGGCAGGGCCCACATCAGATCAGATGGTGACAGACTGACAGACTAAACCACTTACACAGCCCTGTTCTCTCCTCTTTGAAGTGGAAAGCAATGAAACCTCAGGCCAGGAGTTTCAAAAGACACCAAATATGGCTTGGCATGAAGTGCTATGCAGACCTGGGTTCAAATACTATAGCTGTGCATGATTGAGCATGCCAAGAGAATCAATAGCACAGTCTGTAAAGTGTAAGCCCCGCCCACCTGGCACTCCAGGCAGGCTAAAGCTCAAAGTATTTGAAAGATTTCAAATAGTATTTACTCAGATCTGGTGATACACTACATTTTAAGTGGTTATGCTCCCCATGTCAATACGTCAGAACCATAATCGAGGAGGAGTGACGCAGGCATAGTGGGAAGCATTACCTCCACAGTAACCTGCTGATTAAAGCTACTTCCTTTTGTTTGACTCATTGTTATCCAAACAGGAGGGAGCTATTACTATTACTCACACTCAAATGACTGTAGAAAACATTAGGGAGTGACTCATGAATAGCCAGGTACAACTGCTCCTCAAGTAAACCCCGATTTCTTCAAGGACCATGACATGAGTTCAAGAGACTATTTTTAACACATAGCTCTTTGATTGGAATGGAAGGCTGACAGAAATGAAGGCAGGGACTCAATGAGACTAACAATTACCATCAACGGGAATCTAAAGTGCGACCAAATATGAATCTGTGCAACCAAAAGTTGTATTTTGAGAGCACCATGCGACTATACAATCAACAAACAAAAAAATAATCAGACATATTATAATTTTTGACAAAGCTTCTCTGCACTGTTGTTTCTGAGTACCCTAGAGAAACAAGGAAGTGAAAATGTGTTAGCGTCATGGTTGCACCATTATTACTACAGTGAAACCAGATGGCTTCTAGCCCAACCAGGTCAAAATATCTGACCCATACTACTGGCGCAACAATGTTATCTTCCTATAGCTGATAGCCAGGAGTGCATTTTACATTCATAAACCATGCCATGAGCCGTTCAAAAACGACTCGCGTGTCGACGTCGTTAAGCATTTGTTTACACTTTGTTGTTACCTCATTGGCTAGCTAGCTGACAACCTGGTAACTTCACCAGTATATCCAAATATTTGGGTGCACAGAAAGAAAGGAAAAGTGATGGTTTCTTCTTCAGGAGATCAATGATCATAGCAATGAATGAATGACAGATATCTTGCATGTTATCATCACGATCCTGACATTTTTTAAGAGATAATGTACCATTTTCTCAGTAGGAAAATAGTGCTTTTACACAATGTAGAAACCAGATATTCCAAAAATGACTACGTATTCTGATCAACATTTTAGCTATTATAATAATTTAATGTATTTACAGTGTTACATATTAGGTTCTAGGGCACAATATGTGATTAGCTAGAATTAATATTAGGGCCAATATAGACTCTCTATCAATTAAAACAATCTTATTTTCTGGGGCTCCTAAATTCCACGGTGCTCCTAACTTTTTTAAAGTTGGGAGCACCAGTGCTACCAATGGATTGTTATATATTGTTTTCGAGCCCTGGTCACAACTAACCTACTCACTCTAGTAAAGTTTTTGTAAAAATTGCTTTCCTCCTGTCTCAATCAGCTAGCTTGTTAAACCACCCAAAAGCTATAAGATCTCTGAACTTTGACAAACACACATTTCTCTCTTTCAGGATCTTTAGAGGTCATGAACAGTGTGGACAGCGGGAGAGGCCTTAGCCTGGCTGTCACTGTGGCCCGCTGGGTCGGAGAGAACCAGCACCCTTTCCCCTGTGGTGGCAGGCCAGCCCTAGAGCCGAGTCCCAGATTTATTTGTGCCGTCTTGCCAACAGACAATGATACAGTAGCAATGGAGTTGGCAAGATGGCACAAACAGAACTATTGCCCTCCCCTGCCAAGCCACTGAAGATAGTCACTCCGAAGCAGATGGAAAAAATAAAAAGAGATCATGCGGCATAACAGAATGAACAGACTCTGCTTAGAGTAAATTACAGTCCCACTGGCCGGTATACATTATAACCTCAAATCGGAATTAAAATACAGACTGTGTTTAAAACCTAAACATCTCCTTTCCACCCCAAAAAATATATTTTGGTAATGGGTGGAACAACAGACTTCGCCCTGTACATTTTGTGCTGGTGGCCAGAGCCACGTAATAGGGACCAGTGGAGAGAGCCAGAGAGGGGCGACCAACCGCAGCCATACTCCTCACTTACTGGTCTGGAGCACCACTGGTGTGTTGACTTTGACTCTCCCCTGCTTCTTTTAGAGGGACAGATTTAGAAGGACTGGGACCAGACCTGTTATTTCACAGGCCCTGGCCACACAGGCCCCTGTGGCTGTGTGATGCAATCGCCTACTGTCTGTCTGTCTGTCTGTCTGTCTGTCTGTCTGTCTGTCTGTCTGTCTGTCTGTCTGTCTGTCTGTCTGTCTGTCTGTCTGTCTGTCTGTCTGTCTGTCTGTCTGTCTGTCTGTCTGTCTGTCTGTCTGTCTGTCTGTCTGTCTGTGTGTGTGTTTTTTTCTGCACCAAGGGGTAAATCAGGTCAAATTGAGCCGCAGCAAGAGGGACTAACACACTTTGAGCTGTGGCCGTTACACGTGTCATGGATGATTGTAAGTAGATCACAATATAATCTTCATTCCGCTACAGGGAAGTTGTACCCCTGCTGAATGTCTCCTGGGACAACAGAGCCTTTCTCCATCTTTTCCTTGTGTTCTACCATAACAATCAATGCTGTAATCATAGCATGATATCCCTTTTGTGGTTACACATCGGAATCGATTATTGGAATTGTGCCTGACCACTTACAATCACCAGTGCAGAGTGATTAAGTTCATTTGATGTTATTGACCTGACGTGAGCCACACATTCAGATAGTATTGCTACCAGATGAATGGGAAAGTACATAAACTACGCGTCATACAATATATGTGAGTAGGTTATACGAGAGGGAAGATACCAAGGCCATGTAGACCCAAGCCATACCCTTCTACCTGGACGTATTAGCATGTCATTAGGGTAACAATGGCCACTTGGGGGACTTGAATCTCTGCTGCTCCTATAACAGGCCTGAAAGCAGCAATAATGCTGCTGAATTAAATATTGATCAGTCGTTTAAGCGCCCTGCCTTCCCCCAAGGTCAGAAACGTTTGTGACAATGACCATAGGCGTAGGCAAGACCACACAAACTGTTCTGGGACAAGCCTATCCTCCACAGATGGCAGGGAAAGCAGATCAACATTGAAGCCTGTAGCTACATTAAGGCATGACCAGGTAGACACTGGTCTGTGAGCCCTTTCTTAGTGCCCTACTCAAGATTTAAGGCTGACAGTTGTTCCTAACATGTGATCTGATTACAGTCATACCCAAGATACACCACCGGTGTTGTTAACAAATGGGAGCAAATTAAGCATCAAATTAAATGTTATTAGTCACATGTGCCGAATACAAATGTGTAGACCCTACAGTGAAATGCTTACTTACGAGCCCCTAACCAACAATGCAGTTTAAAAAAAATATGATAAGAAAAAGGAATAAAAGTAACTTAAAGAGCAACAGTAAAGTAACAATAGCGAGACTTAACAGGGGGGGTTCGCGCCCAGGCTCTGTCGCAGCCGGCCGTGACCGGGAGGTCCGTGGGGCGACACACAATTGGCCTAGCGTCGTCCGGGTTGGGGAAGGTGTGGCCAGTAGGGATATCCTTGTCTCATCGCGCACCAGCGACTCCTGTGGCGGGCCGGGCGCAGTGCGCGCTAGCCAAGGTAGCCAGGTGCACGCTGTTTCCTGGATGCGCGCTGTGTTAAGAAGCAGTGCGGCTTGGTTGGGTTGTGTTTCGGAGGACGCATGGCTTTTGACCTTCGTCTCTCCCGAGCCCGTATGGGAGTTGTAGTGATGAGACAAGATAGTAATTACTATCAATTGAATACCACGAAATTGGGGAGAAAAGGGGGTAAAATGTATTATAAATAAAAAAAATTAAAAGTATTCAGACCCTTTTACTCAGTACTTTGTTGAAGTACCTTTGACAACGATTACAGCCTCGAGTTTTCTTGGGTACTACAAGCTTGGCACACCTGTATTTGGGGAGTTTCTCTCATTCTTCTCTTCAGATCCTCTCAAGCTAATGTCAAGTTGGATGGGGAGCATCGCTGCACAGCTATTTTCAGGCCTCTCCAGGGGTGTTCGATCGGGTTCAAGGCCGGGCCTCTCAAGGACATTCAGAAACTTGTTCCGCAGACACTCCTGCGTTGAATGGCTGTGTGCTTAGGGTCGTTGTCCTGTTGGAAGGTGAACCTTCACCCCAGTCTGAGGTGCTTTTACTGAGGAGTGGCTTCCATCTGGCTACTCTACCATAAAGGCCTGATTGGTGGAGTGCTGTGGAGATAGTTGTCCTTCCCATTTCCACAGAGGAACTCTGGAGCTCTGTCAAAGTGACCATCGGGTTCTTGGTCACCTCCCTGACCAAGGCCCCTTTCCCTCAATTGTGCAGTTTGGCCGGTGCGTTCAACTCTAGGAAGAGTCTCAGTGGTTCCAAATATCTTCCATTTATGATTGATGGAGGTCACGGTGTTCTTGGGGACCTTCAATGCTACAGATATTTTTTGGTACACTTCCCCAAAGCTCAATTTCAGGTCTCATAGCAAGGTGTCTGAATACTTACGTAAATACGGGAAGTTTTTTATTTTTAATTCATTAGCAAAAAAAAAATCAAAAAAACAGTTTTTGCTTTGTCTTTATGGGGTATTGTGTGTATATCGATGAGAGAAAAAATTATTTGATATATTTTAGAATAAGGCTGTAACGTAACAAAATGTGGAAAAAGGGAAGGGGTCTGAATACTTTCCGAATGCACTTTATTTCCGTTAGGGAACGCCAAATCTGTGAAGTGCACTTGTGCAATAACTCAATTCGCCCTTGCATTCCTTTTAAACAATGCAGTTTTGAGAAACGAGAAATGGTCAAGTCAACAAAACTTAGTCCACTCTGTTCGTAACAGATTCTAGATTTGGGAACAGAAAACTTTGCAGAATGTCAGCCATGTTTCATCTAGCTCCATCTTCTCCCACTTCCAGACACTGGACATAATTGGTGGTGAGAAGAAGTTCTAAACGGATGCTTCAGATTTATACATCCTGTGAGAGATCTGGCTCCTTGCTCCAACTGTGGTGTTATAGTAAGTCAGGAAACAGTCAATTAAATGACACATTCAAACTTACAGTGTAAAGCTCGTTGAGGACCTTCATCAAGTCTTCCTGAAGCTGAAACGTTATCTCCTTACTCTGAAAAAGAGAGAAAGAACGTGTTCAGTGCGAGACATCTATCATCTTTGCAGTACAGTCACATATTTATACACTGTCACATGGAACAAACAAGTATACAGAGTTGGGAATAGAGTAGAACACTGAGACCTGGTAATGAGGTCATCAAAAAGAGAGAGTTGCCCATAGAGCCGTCTATCTGCATGGCGTGAGAGAGATCTCAAATTAATTAATAAAACCTGCCATCAGACATGAGCCCACAATTAATATTTCTGAGATTCTCCCTACGGGGAAATAACAGTTATTTGATTGATGCAGAGTTAAAGCAGGGGTCTCAAACTGGCAGCATGCGGACCAGATGCGGAATAGACACTCAGAGGGCTGTGAAACATGATCTATCCCACCACAACTGTGGTTTCCTGTATGGGCATGACGCCATAACCGATGAGGAAGTGTCTCTGCTGAGGTCACCAACCTCCCTGATCCAGGTGGATCTGCACACATCCTAGTTGCCACAAACACCCATGTTAGAGTGAGCCACTGCAGACACAGTCAACAACACTCCAATGGAACGTCATGGGTTGGAGTCGGGACTCTCTAGCCTAGCCGCCATATCTGAATAATATGCTTTAGCCAACACCTCTACGCTCGTTGTCGTCATGCCATACATGTTTGGGATGACAAACACAGCATACCAGGGGAGTTGGCTAGAGCACCAACAGTGAAACTCTTAGAGCATCTATGATTGTTTGAAGGAGGAAGTCAGGGCACAAACAAACACGGTTCCATCACAAAGAGAGCTCTGCTCTACTGTAAGTCCTGCTGACTGACTGGTGGAAGAGGTGGTGTCCAGCCCAGACATGTGAACGTAAACCATAGAGGATTAGCCCCCGTTGTGTGTGTGTGTGCATGCATGCATGCGTAATTAAGTAAATCAATCAGTCTCCTCTGGCTGACCCAGTCCAGCCTACACCTGTCCTGGCACTGGCCCTACACCTCCTCAGCCAGTTCTCTCTTTTACTTACATATTACCACACAGACAGCCACCGGACAAATAGACTTAGCCATGTATAAATAGAGCTAAGTCACCTAAGCGGAAGTTAAGGTGCTCTCACATACAGAGAATGAAGAGTAGAATCTATAAGCTGGTTGTGGCACTGAGTTTTGGGCCAGGTAAATTATGGACTGTTGCTCAAAATGTGTGAAGCAGGCTGCAACAAAAAAAAAACAGTTCAAATGTTTGGGGTCACTTAAATTCTTCTTTTTGAAAGAAAAGCAAATGTTTTGTCCATTAAAATAACATAAACTTGATCAGAAATACAGTTTAGACATTGTTCATGTTGTAAATAACTATTGAAGCTGGAAACGGCAGATTTTTTATGGAATATCTAGATAGGTGTACAGAGGCCCATTATGAGCAACAATCACTTCTGTGTTCCAATGGAAAACTATTTTTTATGTTAGCACAGCTGAAAACTATTGTTCTGATTAAAGAAGCAATAAAACTGGCCTTCTTTAGACTAGTTGAGTATCTGGAGATTTGTGGGTTCTATTACAGGCTCAAAATGGCCAGAAACAAAGAACATTCTTCTCACACGGAAAAGCCTTAATTTCTTACAACAAGAATTGACTGAAGAGTTTCAGAAGAAAGGTCTTTGTTTTTGGCCATTTTGAGCCTGTAATCGAACCCACAAATGCTGATGCTCCAGATACTCAACTAGTCTAAAGAAGGACAGTTTTATTGTTTTTTTAATCTTTAAAATCAGCCGTTTCCAGATACAATAGTCATATACAACATTAACAATGTCTACACTGTGTTTCTGATCAATTTGATGCTATTTTAATGGACAAAAAAATTGCTTTTCTTTCAAAAACAAGGCCATTTCTAAGTGACCCCAAACTTTTGAACGGTAGTGTATATACAGTACCAGTCAAAAGTTTGGACACACCTACTCGATCAAGGGTTTTTCCTTTATTTTCAACATTGTAGAATAATATTGTAGACATCAAAACATTGAAATAACACATATGGAACCAAACAAGTTTTAAACAAAGCAAAATATATTTTTGATTCTTCAAAGTAGCCACCCTTTGCTTTGATGACAGCTTTGCACCCTCTTGGCATTCTCTCAACCAGCTTCGCCTGGAATGCTTTTCCAACAGTCTTTGAGTTCCCACATATGCTGAGCACTTGTTGGCTGCTTTTCCTTCACTCTGCGGTCCAACTCTGATGCAGCACTCCATCACTCTCCTTCTCGGTCAAATAGCCCTTACCTGGAGGTGTGTTGGGTCATTGTTCTGTTGAAAAACGATGATAGTCCCACTAAGCGCAAACCAGATAGGATGGCGTATCGCTGCAGAATGCTGCGGTTGCCATGCTGGTTAAGCATGCCTTGAATTCTAAATGAAACACTGACAGTGTCACCAGCAAAGCACCCCCACACCATCACACCTCCTCCTCCTCCATGCTTCACGGTGGGAACCACACATGCTGAGATCATGCATTCACCTACTCTGCGCCTCACAAAGACACGGTGGTTGGAAACAAAAATCTTAAATTTAAGCGCATTAAGGAAAGATATTCCACAAATTCACGTTGAACAAGGCACACCTGTAATTAAAATTAATTCCAGATGACTACCTCATAAAGCTGGTTGAGAGAATGCCAAGAGTGTGCAAAGCTGTCATCAAGGCAAATGGTGGTTACTTCGAAGAATCTCAAATATAAAATATATTGATGTATTACACACTTTTTTTGGTTACTATATGATTCTATATGTGTTATTTCATAGTTGATGTCTTCACTATTATTCTACAATGTAGAATATTGTCAACTGGGGTTTTTCCAACACAGATCATTTATTAAAGGACTAACACAAATGGGCTTCCCCTTTTAAGTGCACTGTTTATGAGTGATGCTAATCACATCTGAGTGAGACAGGAAGAGACAAGAATCCACTGAGCACCCCCCAGGGGTGATGGGTTTCATGTTGCCTCCAACATTAATTAGGCACCAGAGAGGGACTGTACATAACCCTGGAGTCAATTTCTGGTGGCTGCTCCATATGGCAGAAGAAACACACTGGGACTCTAGTGAGAGACTACACAAATCATATTGGCTCATATACTATACAGAAACAGTCATTGGAGTTAGTCTAGTAATGGACCAAGCCGGGTAGTAAATCAGTAAATTGTCAAGCTCTAATCCTAATGAAGTGTTAAAACACTTTACACTGCGCTTGATCAAATGCCAAGAGCAATTTAGTGGTACCTGGTGCAGTTTTGTGTTTCCCTCACCCTTCGTCCCTACCTCTGTAGTGAATGAATGGAGGAGTGTGCAATGGAGTAACTTGACAAACTTATACCTTCCTTTCTCCTCCCTCCATACATATGAGGCTTTCAAGCCTTGGGAGAAATTCACCTTGTAGTTCCACCAGAATGGGACTTCCATAAATAAAAGAGGACTGACTAAGTAAAACAAAAAGAGAGTTGTATGAATAATGAAAAGAGAATACATGTGATAAGACCTGCCCGACCATGAATGGACTGAATGACAAAACTTGTATTTAGAGGTTTCTCCTTCGAACAAAGACAAATCGAGGTAAGCTGCGACTTTCTTGTGCACAGTACTATTCATAAATAAACATAGCATGAACACAAGCCAATGGTCAACTGTTAGGATATTTCATTTAAGGTTCTATACAGCTACACCTCATAACATAAAAAGGTAGAAAACTTTGGAATTTGAAAATATAAAAACACTAGTCTTTGATGCCAGGATGACAAAACAGCAGCCCTCTCGTGTTAAAAGAAGAGGAGCTGTAGTAACTGTGTTGTAACTGGGGGGCGTACCCCGGTGTTTGTCTCTCGTTAATGGAGAGATCAAAGACACGGACTCACTGATTAGAGGGCAGGGGTGTCTCTGCTCCCCTTTTACAGACTCTTTCTCCCCCCGACCCACCAGGAGGATTCCGATTGGTTTGGCCCCTGGCTGCCAAACATCACTATACGAGCCAGAGGGGAGACACAAACACACACATGCACGAAACGCATCCACACAGTCACAAACACTGAAGACCTAACGGTGTCTGGTGACTGCAGGTCATTGCCTGTGTGTTCAAGCAGTCGTTGCCTGTTGTGTTCAAGGTCAACCAACAATTATAATTGGTGGAGCAATAAGGAGGGATAATAATTTCTCCCCCTGATTTAAACATCAGTAATGTGGGTTGAGTGGGGGGAGAAAAAAAAATCTGACAAAACACTGTATGTCTGTCTGTGTGTTGTTAGTGTGTAGACCAGTCCTCTGTACCAACCAGTTTAAATCACTGAGACGATAATGACTTCAACCATAAATAAAATACCCCTTTTGTTTAGTCTTGATCTAACAGACAGATTTAAAGACCCCTCTCTTTTAGTCGTGATCTAACAGACAGATTTAAAGACCCCTCTCTTTTAGTCGTGATCTAACAGACAGATTTAAAGACCCCTCAGCGAAAGAGAAAGAAATAGGAAACATTTGATACAAAGCACCCCATTGAAACAGGCCCGGGTTTGTCATTTTCAGGGCTGTGGTTGATTCATGTGACTCCTGGTGCATAGGAGAGCACATAATCTGGTAGGGAGTTGTCCTCTTTGTGGCAGGAGTGAAACAGGCGGCAGCAACATTAGTAGCAGGGTTTCTGTCATGAGGTCAGACCTCAGATAGGAGGGTTAGGTAGGCCGTTTATGCTTATTATCAGGGCAGTGTGGGATGAGGAGGGTCCTCTGTACACAACCCAGCAACTGAGCTGCCATCAAGATGTCATCAGACACAACTTTAAACATAATAGTCCACTGATACACCCAATCATACATCAAATCTCTGAGAGCAGTCCAGTGTATCTAAGGCTGTAGATTGATAAATGTATAATTAGCAGCAGGGACCAGTTTTGTCCTGACTATGTGAATGAGCCCAGGATTTATCCAACATAATGGGATACCGGAGAGCTCCATGATCAATTAAAGACAAGTGGTAAGGAACAACTCCTGTCCCTAATCAGTTGCACTTCCTTACGTGAGATCACTGGGATCTCACCTCGTCTGACCTCTAACCTCTGTGACCGCATCTAGCCAGGTCAAAGGTCAAAGTACAAACTTACATTACAGATCTCACCTTCTTGAGCAGGCGTGTGGAGTCCTCGCTGATCTGCATGAAGCGCATGATGACGTTGTTCAGGTAGATGTCACTGAGGGTGGCATGGTCCTTGCTCTCCCTCCTCACCTGGTTCAGCAACAGGTACCAGCAGTTAACCGGGGACAGCAGGTTCTGGTCCTTCCTAAAAAGGATTTATAAGACACAAGATGACCCTCTTTACAGAAAGATTTTCACTTGACTCATGTTCATTCATATAAAACAGAACAGTGACTGTGCACAACTTCATTATCACACACTGATCACTGCATAGACAAACGAGATAGAGACACTGACAAGTAGAGACAGGGAAATGTAGGGATGTGTTCAGGCACCCTAAGAAACAGAGGTGTGTGTGCGCGTGTGCCTGTGTGCCCTCTTGCCTGGCTCTCTGAAGGTGTTCTTTGTCATTACATTTTACATTTACATTACATTTAAGTCATTTAGCAGACGCTCTTATCCAGAGCGACTTACAAATTGGTGCATTCACCTTATGACATCCAGTAGAATAGTCACTTTACAATAGTGCATCTAAATCTTAAAGGGGGGTGAGAAGGATTACTTATCCTATCCTAGGTATTCCTTAAAGAGGTGGGGTTTCAGGTGTCTCCGGAAGGTGGTGATTGACTCCGCTGTCCTGGCGTCGTGAGGGAGTTTGTTCCACCATTGGGGGCCAGAGCAGCGAACAGTTTTGACTGGGCTGAGCGGGAACTGTACTTCCTCAGTGGTAGGGAGGCGAGCAGGCCAGAGGTGGATGAACGCAGTGCCCTTGTTTGGGTGTAGGGCCTGATCAGAGCCTGGAGGTACTGAGGTGCCGTTCCCCTCACAGCTCCGTAGGCAAGCACCATGGTCTTGTAGCGGATGCGAGCTTCAACTGGAAGCCAGTGGAGAGAGCGGAGGAGCGGGGTGACGTGAGAGAACTTGGGAAGGTTGAACACCAGACGGGCTGCAGCGTTCTGGATGAGTTGTAGGGGTTTAATGGCACAGGCAGGGAGCCCAGCCAACAGCGAGTTGCAGTAGTCCAGACGGGAGATGACAAGTGCCTGGATTAGGACCTGCGCCGCTTCCTGTGTGAGGCAGGGTCGTACTCTGCGGATGTTGTAGAGCATGAACCTACAGGAACGGGCCACCGCCTTGATGTTAGTTGAGAACGACAGGGTGTTGTCCAGGATCACGCCAAGGTTCTTAGCGCTCTGGGAGGAGGACACAATGGAGTTGTCAACCGTGATGGCGAGATCATGGAACGGGCAGTCCTTCCCCGGGAGGAAGAGCAGCTCCGTCTTGCCGAGGTTCAGCTTGAGGTGGTGATCCGTCATCCACACTGATATGTCTGCCAGACATGCAGAGATGCGATTCGCCACCTGGTCATCAGAAGGGGGAAAGGAGAAGATTAATTGTGTGTCGTCTGCATAGCAATGATAGGAGAGACCATGTGAGGTTATGACAGAGCCAAGTGACTTGGTGTATAGCGAGAATAGGAGAGGGCCTAGAACAGAGCCCTGGGGGACACCAGTGGTGAGAGCGCGTGGTGAGGAGACAGATTCTCGCCACGCCACCTGGTAGGAGCGACCTGTCAGGTAGGACGCAATCCAAGCGTGGGCCGCGCCGGAGATGCCCAACTCGGAGAGGGTGGAGAGGAGGATCTGATGGTTCACAGTATCGAAGGCAGCCGATAGGTCTAGAAGGATGAGAGCAGAGGAGAGAGAGTTAGCTTTAGCGGTGCGGAGCGTCTCCGTGATACAGAGAAGAGCAGTCTCAGTTGAATGACTAGTCTTGAAACCTGACTGATTTGGATCAAGAAGGTCATTCAGAGAGAGATAGCGGGAGAGCTGGCCAAGGACGGCACGTTCAAGAGTTTTGGAGAGAAAAGAAAGAAGGGATACTGGTCTGTAGTTGTTGACATCGGAGGGATTGAGTGTAGGTTTTTTTCAGAAGGGGTGCAACTCTCGCTCTCTTGAGGACGGAAGGGACGTAGCCAGCGGTCAGGGATGAGTTGATGAGCGAGGTGAGGTAAGGGAGAAGGTCTCCGGAAATGGTCTGGAGAAGAGAGGAGGGGATAGGGTCAAGCGGGCAGGTTGTTGGGCGGCCGGCCGTCACAAGACGCAAGATTTCATCTGGAGAGAGAGGGGAGAAAGAGGTCAGAGCACAGGGTAGGGCAGTGTGAGCAGAACCAGCGGTGCCGTTTGACTTAGCAAACGAGGATCGGATGTCGTCGACCTTCTTTTCAAAATGGTTGACGAAGTCATCTGCAGAGAGGGAGGAGGGGGGAGGAGGATTCAGGAGTGAGGAGAAGGTGGCAAAGAGCTTCCTAGGGTTAGAGGCAGATGCTTGGAATTTAGAGTGTCATCTGATTTGATTATTAGGATCCCCATGAGTCGACGCCAATGGCGACAGCTAGTCTTACTGGGGTCCGAAACATAACGAAAAAGACATTACAGACAAAAGGCTTTACAATTTACATACAGTACCAGTCAAAGGTTTGGACACACCTACTCATTCAAGGGTTTTTCTTTCATTTTTACTATTTTCTACATTGTAGAATAATAGTGAAGACATCAAAACTATGAAATAACCTATATGGAATCATGTAGTAACCAAAAAAGTGTTAAACAAATAAGAATATTTGAGATTATTCCAAGTAGCCACCCTTTGCCTTGATGACAGCTTGGCACACTTTTGGCATTCTCTCAGCCAGCTTAATGCTTTTCCAACAGTCTTGAAGGAGTAACCACATATGCTTAGCACTTGTTGGTTGCTTTTCCTTCACTCTGCGGTCCAACTCATCCCAAACCATCTCAATTGGGTTGAGGTCAGGCAATTGTGGAGGCCAAGTCATCCGATGCAGTACTCCATCACTCTCATTCTTGGTCAAATAGCTCTTACACAGTCTGGCGGTGTGTTGAGTCATTGTCCTGTTGAAAAACAAACCATAGTCCCACTAAGCGGAAAGCAGATGGTATGGCGTATTGCTGCAGAATGCTGTGGTAGCCATGCTGGTTAAGTGTGTCTTGAATTCAAAATAAATCACAAACAGTGTCACCAGCAAAGCACCCCGACGCCATCACACCTCCTCCTCCTCCATGCTTCATGGTGGGAACCACACATGCGGATATCTATTCATCTACTCTGCATCTCACAAAGATTTAGCATGGGTCCTCATATCCTCAAAATGTTCTACAGCTTTACCATCGAGAGCATTCGGCCTGGTTGCATCACTGCTTGGTATAGCAACTGCTCATCATCTGACTGCAAGGCGGTACAGAGGATAGTGTGTACGGCCTAGTTCATCCCGGAGTTCAAGCTTCTTGCCATCTAGGACCTATATACTGTCAGAGGAGGGCCCTAAAAATTGTCAATGACTCCAGCCACCCTAAACATAAACTGTTCTCTCTGCTACCACATGGGAAGCAGTACCGCAGCACCAAGTCTAGGTCCAAAAGGCTCCTTAACAGCTTCTACCCCCCAAGCCATTAGACTGCTAAACATCAAATGTATTTATATAGCCCTTCGTACATCAGCTGATATCTCAAAGTGCTGTACAGAAACCCAGCCTAAAACCCCAAACAGCAAGCAATGCAGGTGTAGAAGCATGGTGGCTAGGAAAAACTCCCTAGAAAGGCCAAAACCTAGGAAGAAACCTAGAGAGGAACCAGGCTATGTGGGGTGGCCAGTCCTCTTCTGGCTGTGCCGGGTGGAGATTATAACAGAACATGGCCAAGATGTTCAAATGTTCATAAATGACCAGCATGGTCGAATAATAACAAGGCAGAACAGTTGAAACTGGAGCAGCAGCACAGTCAGGTGGACCGGGGACAGCAAGGAGTCATCATGTCAGGTAGTCCTGGGGCACGGTCCTAGGGCTCAGGTCCTAGTTGAAACTGGAGCAGCAGCATGGCCAGGTGGACTGGGGACAGCAAGGAGTCATCATGTCAGGCAGTCCTGGGGCATGGTCCTAGGGCTCAGGTCAGTTGAAACTGGAGCAGCAGCATGGCCAGGTGGACTGGGGACAGCAAGGACTCATCATGTCAGGTAGTCCTGGGGCATGGTCCTAGGGCTCAGGTCCTCCGAGAGAGAGAAAGAAAGAAGGAGAGAATTAGAGAACGCACACTTAGATTCACACAGGACACCGAAAAGGACAGGAGAAGTACTCCAGATATAACAAACTGACCCTAGCCCCCCGACACAAACTACTGCAGCATAAATACTGGAGGCTGAGACAGGAGGGGACAGGAGACACTGTGGCCCCATCCGAGGACACCCCCGGACAGGGCCAAACAGGAAGGATATAACCCCACCCACTTTGCAAAAAGCACAGCCCCCACACCACTAGAGGGATATCTTCAAACACCAACTTACCATCCTGAGACAAGGCTGAGTATAGCCCACAAAGATCTCCGCCACGGTACAGCCCAAGTGGGGGGGGGGGGCGCCAACCCAGACAGGATGACCATAACAGTGAATCAACCCACTCAGGTGACGCACCCCCTGCATGGACGGCATGAGAGAGCCCCAGTAAGCCAGTGACTCAGCCCCTGTAATAGGGTTAGAGGCAGAGAATCCCAGTGGAAAGAGGGGAACCGGCCAGGCAGAGACAGCAAGGGCGGTTTGTTGCTCCAGAGCTTTTCCGTTCACCTTCCCACTCCTGGGCCAGGCTACACTCAATCATATGACCCACTGAAGAGATGAGTCTTCAGTAAAGATGTAAAGGTTGAGACCGAGTTTGCTTCTCTGACATGGGTAGGCAGACCGTTCCATAAAAACGGAGCTCTATAGGAGAAAGCCCTGCCTCCAGCTGTTTGCTTAGAAATTCTAGGGACAATTAGGAGGCCTGCGTCTTGTGACCGTAGCGTACGTGTAGGTATGTACGGCAGGACCAAATCAGAGAGATAGGTAGGAGCAAGCCCATGTAATGCTTTGTAGGTTAGCAGTAAAACCTTAAAATCAGCCCTTGCTTTGACAGGAAGCCAGTGTAGAGAGGCTAGCACTAGAGTAATATGATCAATTTTTTTGGTTCTAGTCAGGATTCTAGCAGCCGTATTTAGCACTAACTGAAGTTTATTTAGTGCTTTATCCGGGTAGCCGGAAAGTAGAGAATTGCAGTAGTCTAACCTAGAAGTGACAAAGCATGGATTAATTTTTCTGCATCATTTTTGGACAGAAAGTTTCTGATTTTTGCAATATTACGTAGATGGAAAAAAGCTGTCCTCGAAATGGTCTTGATATGTTCTTCAAAAGAGAGATCAGGGTCCAGAGTAACACCGAGGTGCATCACAGTTTTATTTGAGACGACTGTACAACCATTAAGATTAATTGTCAGATTCAACAGAAGATCTCTTTGTTTCTTGGGACCTAGAACAAGCATCTCTGTTTTGTCCGAGTTTAATAGTAGAAAGTTTGCAGCCATCCACTTCCTTATGTCTGAAACACATGCTTCTAGCGAGGGCAATTTTGGGGCTTCACCATGTTTCATTGAAATGTACAGCTGTGTGTCATCCGCATAGCAGTGAAAGTTAACATTCAGTACCTCCAGGCTCTGATCAGGCCCTACACCCAAACAAGGGCACTGCGTTCATCCACCTCTGGCCTGCTCGCCTCCCTACCACTGAGGAAGTACAGTTCCCGCTCATCCCAGTCAAAACTGTTCGCTGCCCTGGCCCCCCAATGGTGGAACAAACTCCCTCACGACGCCAGGACAGCGGAGTCAATCACCACCTTCCGGAGACACCTGAAACCCCACTTCTTTAAGGAATACCTAGGATAGGATAAAGTAATCCTTCTCACCCCCCCCCCCCTTAAAAGATTTAGATGCACTATTGTAAAGTGGCTGTTCCACTGGATGTCATAAGGTGAATGCACCAATTTGTAAGTCGCTCTGGATAAGAGCGTCTGCTAAATGACTTAAATGTAAATGTAAATGTAAATTATGTTTTCGAATAACATCCCCAAGAGGTAAAATGTATAGTGAAAACAATAGTGGTCCTAAAACGGAACCTTGAGGAACACCGAAATTTACAGTTGATTTGTCAGAGGACAAACCATTCACAGAGACAAACTGATATCTTTCCGACAGATAAGATCTAAACCAGGCCAGAACATGTCCGTGTAGACCAATTTGGGTTTCCAATCTCTCCAAAAGAATGTGGTGACCGATGGTATCAAAAGCAGCACTAAGGTCTAGGAGCACGAGGACAGATGCAGAGCCTCGGTCCGATGCCATTAAAATGTCATTTACCACCTTCACAAGTGCCGTCTCAGTGCTATGATGGGGTCTAAAACCAGACTGAAGCATTTCGTATACATTGTTTGTCTTCAGGAAAGCAGTGAGTTGCTGCGCAACAGCCTTCTCTAAAATTTTTGAGAGGAATGGAAGATTCGATATAGGCCGATAGTTTTTATATTTTCTGGGTCAAGGTTTGGCTTTTTCAAGAGAGGCTTTATTACTGCCACTTTTAGTGAGTTTGGTACACATCCGGTGGATAGAGAGCCATTTATTATGTTCAACATAGGAGGGCCAAGCACAGGAAGCAGCTCTTTCAGTAGTTTAGTTGGAATGCAGTATGCAGCTTGAAGGTTTAGAGGCCATGATTATTTTCATCATTGTGTCAAGAGATATAGTACTAAAACACTTGAGCGTCTCTCTTGATCCTAGGTCCTGGCAGAGTTGTGCAGACTCAGGACAACTGAGGTTTGGAGGAATACGCAGGTTTAAAGAGGAGTCCGTAATTTGCTTTCTAATAATCATAATTACATTTAACATTTACATTTAAGTCATTTAGCAGACGCTCTTATCCAGAGCGACTTACAAATTGGATCTTCTTTTCCTCAAAGAAGTTCATTAATTTATCACTGCTAAAGTGAAAGTCATCCTCTCTTGGGGAATGCTGCTTTTTAGTTAGCTTTGCGACAGTATCAAAAAGGAATTTCGGATTGTTCTTATTTTCCTCAATTAAGTTAGAAAAATAGGATGATCGAGCAGCAGTAAGGGCTCTTCGGTACTGCACGGTACTGTCTTTCCAAGCTAGTCGGAAGACTTCCAGTTTGATGTGGCGCCATTTCCGTTCCAATTTTCTGGAAGCTTGCTTCAGAGCCCGGGTATTTTCTGTGTACCAGGGAGCTAGTTTCTTATGAGAAATGTTTTTATTTTTAGGGGTGCAACTGCATCTAGGGTATTGCGCAAGATTAAATTGAGATCCTCAGTTAGGTGGTTAACTGATTTTTGTCCTCTGGCGTCCTTGGGTAGGCAGAGGGAGTCTGGAAGGGCATCAAGGAACCTTTGTGTTGTCTGTGAATTTATAGACGACTTTTGATGGTCCTTGGTTGGGGTCTGAGCAGATTAGTTGTTGCAATTGCAAACGTAATAAAATGGTGGTCCGATAGTCCAGGATTATGAGGAAAAACATTAAGATCCACAACATTTATTCCATGGGACAAAACTAGGTCCAGCGTATGACTGTGACAGTGAGTGGGTCCAGAGACATGTTGGACAAAACCCACTGAGTCGATGATGGCTCCGAAAGCCTTTTGGAGTGGGTCTGTGGACTTTTCCATGTGAATATTAAAGTCACCAAAGATTAGAATATTATCTGCTATGACTACAAGGTCCGATAGGAATTCAGGGAACTCAGTGAGAAACGCTGTATATGGCCCAGGAGGCCTGTAAACAGTAGCTATAAAAAGTGATTGAGTAGGCTTCATAGATTTCATGACTAGAAGCTCAAAAGACGAAAACGTCATTTTTTTTTTGTAAATTGAAATTCGCTATCGTAAATGTTAGCAACACATCCACCTTTGCGGGATGCACGAGGGATATGGTCACTAGTGTAGCCAGGAGGTGAGGCCTCATTTAAAACAGTAAATTCATCAGGCTTAAGCCATGTTTCAGTCAGGCCAATCACATCAAGATTATGATCAGTGATTAGTTCATTGACTATAATTGCCTTTGAAGTAAGGGATCTAACATTAAGTAGCCCTATTTTGAGATGTGAGGTATCATGATCTCTTTCAGTAATGACTGGAATGGAGGTGGTCTTTATCCTAGTGAGATTGCTAAGGCGAACACCGCCATGTTTAGTTTTGCCCAACCTAGGTCGAGGCACAGACACGGTCTCAATGGTGATAGCTGAGCTGACTACACTGACTGTGCTAGTGGCAGACTCCACTATGCTGGCAGGCTGGCTAACAGCCTGCTGCCTGGCCTGCACCCTATTTCATTGTGGAGCTAGAGGAGTTAGAGCCCTGTCTATGTTGGTAGATAAGATGAGAGCACCCCTCCAGCTAGGATGGAGTCCGTCACTCCTCAGCAGGCCAGGCTTGGTCCTGTTTGTGGGTGAGTCCCAGAAAGAGGGCCAATTATCTACAAATTCTATCTTTTGGGAGGGGCAGAAAACAGTTTTCAACCAGCGATTGAGTTGTGAGACTCTGCTGTAGAGCTCATCACTCCCCCTAACTGGGAGGGGGCCAGAGACAATTACTCGATGCCGACACATCTTTCTAGCTGATATGCACGCAGAAGCTATGTTGCGCTTGGTGATCTCTGACTGTTTCATCCTAACATCGTTGGTGCCGACGTGGATAACAATATCTCTATACTCTCTACACTCGCCAGTTTTAGCTTTAGCCAGCACCATCTTCAGGTTAGGTCCTTCTGTAGCACAGTTGGTAGAGCATGGCGCTTGTAACGCCAGGGTAGTGGGTTCGATCCCCGGGACCACCCATACGTAGAATGTATGCACACATGACTGTAAGTCGCTTTGGATAAAAGCGTCTGCTAAATGGCATATATTATTAGCCTTAACGTTGGTAGCCCTGCCCCCTGGTAAACAGTGTATGATCGCTGAATGATTCGTTTTAAGTCTAATACTGCGGGTAATGGAGTCGCCAATGACTAGAGTTTTCAATTTGTCAGAGCTAATGGTGGGAAGCTTCGGCGTCTCAGACCCCGTAACGGGAGGAGTAGAGACCAGAGAAGACTCGGCCTCTGACTCCGACCCACTGCTTAATGGGGAAAACCGGTTGAAAGTTTCTGTCGGCTGAATGAGCGACACCGGTTGAGCTTTCCTACAGCATTTCCTTCCAGAAACCGTGAGAAAGTTGTCCGGCTGCGGGGACTGTGCCAGGGGATTTATACTACCATCTGTACTTACTGGTGGCACAGACGCGGTTTCATCCTTTCCCACACTGAAATTACCCTTGCCTAACGATTGCGTCTGAAGCTGGGCTTGTAGCACAGCTATCCTCGCCGTAAGGCGAGCACAGCGACTACAAATAGTAGGCATCATGTTAATGTTACTACTTAGCTTCGGCTGTTGGAGGTCCTGACGAATCGTGTCCAGATAAAGTGTCCGGAGTGAAAAAGTTGAGGAAAAAATAAATAAATATATGAACGGTAATTAAAAAGTGAAAACCGTAAAGTTGTCAGGTAGCAAAATAGGTTGGCAACAAAACGCACAGCAACTCGAAAACAAGCCTGCAAGTTGTGACTGGAAATGACGTGCTGAACCAAGATGGCTACCTGGACTATTTGCATCGACCACCTTTTTTTACGCTGCCACTACTCGCTGTTTATTATCTATGCATAGTCACTTCACCCCTACCTACATGTACATATTACCTCGACCAACCTGTACCCCCACACATTGCCTCATTACCCCATGTATATAGCCTTGTTATTTTATTGTGTTACTTTTAATTTAACTTTTTGGGGGGTGGTATTCGCTTACTTTTTTTTTACTGCCATTGTTGGTTAAGGGCTTGTAAAGTAATAATTTCACTGTAAGGTCTACATCTGTTGTATTAGGCACATGTGACAAATCAAATTGTATTTGAAACAACAAACAGCAGGGATCTAGACAGCCACAAGCCCGGGACAATCCGCGGTCCCAGCCAAAATGGCTAACTGTCGAGTGCTGCGTTCAAGCCCTCAAGAAAACACCGCTGGCTTGATTAGGCAGCTAGCTAGCAACTAGGCTAGCTTCTAAGCCAAGTAGCTTTCAGACCCGGCCTTATTTGGCAGGATCACTGGACAGATAGTAGCGGTCCCGAGTCATAGGATCAAAACTCAAAAGCTATCTAGTAACCAAACTTTTTCTATAGACGTTCACAGCAACAAACTTTCCAAAATAACTAACCGAGCTCTACCTTGTTCCGTGTTCAACAGGAAGTGACGTGAAAAGCAAATGTGTGCTTGGAGATCAAGGTCTCAGTTACCTGACAGCTCTGTCCTGTCTGCTCAACACTCACCTAGCGAGGTGTTTCAAGACTTCTTAATGTGGATCAGGCCCAAGCCTGGCCAAGGCTTTCGACTCTGTCAATCACCGTATTCTTATCGGCAGACTCAATAGCCTTGGTTTCTCAAATGACTTCCTCGCATGGTTCACAAACTAGTTCACAGACAGAGTTCAGTGTGTCAAATCAGAGGGCCTGTTGTCTGGACCTCTAGCAGTCTCTATGGGGGCACCACTATTCTCAGGCCAACTCTTTTCTTTGTATATATCAACGATATTGCTCTTGCTGCGGGTGATTCCCTGATCCACCTCTACGCAGATGACACCTTCTGTATACTTTTGGCCCTTCCTTGGACACTAACCTCCAAACGAGCTTCAATGCCATACAACACTCCTTCCGTGGCCTCAAACTGCTCTTAAATGCTAGTAAAATCAAATGCATGCTTTTCAACCGTTCACTGCCCGCACCCACCCGTCCATCCAGCATCACTACTCTGGACGGTTCTGAACTAGAATATGTGGACAACTACAAATACCTAGGTGTCTGGCTAGACTGTCAACTCTCCTTCCAGACTCATATTAAACATCGCCAATCCAAAATCAAATCTAGTATCGGCTTTCTATTTCGCAACAAAGCCTCCACTCACGCCGCCAAACTTACCCTAGTAAAACTGACTATCCTACCGATCCTCGACTTCGGCGATGTCATCTACAAAATAGCTTCCAATACTCAGCAAACTGGATGCAGTCTATCACAGTGCCATCCGTTTTGTTACCAAAGCCCCTTATACCACCCACCACTGTGACCTGTATGCTCTAGTCGGCTGGCCCTTGCTACATATTCGGCGCCAGACCCACTACCTCCAGGTCATCTATAAGTCTATGCTAGGTAAAGCTCCGCCTTATCTCAGCTCACTGGTCACGATAACAACACCCACCAGTAGCACGCGCTCCAGCAGGTATATCTCCCTGGTCACCCCCAAAGCCAACACCTCCTTTGGCCGCCTTTCCTTCCAGTTCTCTGCTGCCAGTGACTGGAACGAATTGCAAAAATCGAGACTTGTGTTTTCCTCACTAACTTTAAACATCAGCTATCTGAGCAGCTAACCGATCGCTGCAGCTGTACATAGTCCATCTGTAAATAGCCCACCCAACCTTCCTACCTCATCCCCATATTGTTTTAATTTACTTTTCTGCTCTTTTGCACACCACTATCACATCATCATCTGCTCATCTATCACTCAATTGTTAATCTGCTAAATTGTAATTACTTCGCTACTATGGCCTATTTATTGCCTTACCTCCTCACGCCATTTGCACACACTGTATATAGACTTTCTTTTTTTCTATTGTGTTATTGACTGTACGCTTGTTTATTCCATGTCTAACTCTGTGTTGTTGTTTGTGTCACACTGCTTTGCTTTATCTTGGCCCGGTCGCAGTTGTAAATGAGAACTTGGTCTCAACTAGCTTACCTGGTTAAATAAAGGTGAAATAAAATAAAATCACAAAAAAGTATTTGCTAGTAAGTATTAGCTTCCACAGCCCTTTCCAGGTGATGAGTGCCCTATATAATAGCATGCACTATATATCAACACTGAGTGCACACTGCACCTGTGGGGAGTTGGGTTGGAGAGTGTGTTTCAACAACATTTCTGGGGCATATCTGGAGCAATGTTTTAAGCTGATCTGACTTCTCGCAACAGGGGAGAGAGCCTGCCTCAAGCTTACATAAACTTAGGAAACTAAAGACTTCCTTGTTAGATAATTTGTTAGATAAGTTACTTTACATGTAGTAAAGTTTTAGAATAGAGCATTACAAGAAACAATACAGAAAGAGGAAAAGAAGAGGCTTAGAGGGAGAAAGAGAGAAAGCGACAGACAGAGTGAGACATGGCTGTGCTTAAGCAGCGGCCTGCAGCAGGCTGAATTCCTAAATGTAATCTAAAACATTGCTCCTGCTGTGGAGCAGAGCAGTTAGCCAAGGAGAGGAAGGAGGACAGAAGAAAGGCCAGGTCCTGAGGCCTTAGGGCCAGCTGGCAGGAATCATATGGAACACTGGAAGAGCTCCACCCCAAAGGTCAGTCAGCAAAGACAGGCAGTACACCCACACTTGTCAACGCAACAGGTGAAACTCTGTACCCTCGCCCTGGCACATGGCCAATGCTGCATCCCTGAACTACATAACTCTTTGATGATAGCTGCTGGAAGCGGACAAAACATCCCGGGCCACAGAGCTGTAACATTCCGTCTCTCTCGCTCGCTCTCTCAGAACTCTCTGGGAAGTTTGGAAAACAGGAACTATAGTGCATGTGACAAAAGACAGGACAGGAAATGAAAAACATCCTGGTGACTGCCAAACGCAAGGCCATTTTTCATAAAAGGAATAATCAAAATTAGCTAAAAGCATAAGTGACGCATGGGGAAACATGTACAGAACATGGCATTGGCAGGGAAGTTACCAGGAAGAAACAAACAGTTATTACAATAGAAGACTTATGGCAGAGTTGCTGGACAGCATCACACCCACACAAGACTGAAGTTACTGTAAATCTTTCCGGCCTTATGCTTCAGTGGAGTGGCGTGCTTTCATTTATTCTCTGATCCTGCCTGTGTGTGCGCAAGTGTGTGTTTTTTAGCCTAGTATGTATGAGAGGGCGAGGGCTACCAGAAAGTGAGTGTTTGTGTGAAGTGTGTGTTTGTGCATGCACATGTGGGTCTATTGTGTGTGTGTGTGTGTGTGTGTGTGTGTGTGTGTGTGTGTGTGTGTGTGTGTGTGTGTGTGTGTGTGTGTGTGTGTGTGTGTGTGTGTGTGTGTGTGTGTACACTTGAGTATGTGATTGGCCGGTCTCTACTGTAATGAGCTTGGTCATGGGACATCAACTGTGACCACGGGTTAGATAATTAGATAAATGGGCCTTTTAATATACCCATCCGCTAGTGGAGGGGTTCTGCTGAGAGAGGGGTGCACTACAGCGTGTGTCCGTACGGCCGTCTACTTTTGACCAAAGTCATATGGGCCCCCAGTCAACAGTAGTGCACTATGTAGGGATTGGGAATAAGGTGCAATTTGGGATGCAGCCTAAAAGAGACAGCTGATGAGTCACCACACAGCCTTCTTTCATCACACGCTTTGTTGCACATAATGGCTGTAATGAACAACTGACAGGAACTTACAATTACAGTCCCCGAAAGGTTAGAATGAACGGAGGAAAGGCTTTGGGACCTAAAAGGGTCTTTATTCCAAATGTGCAACTAGTGTAGATGAAAACACTAAGGGAGCCATTGAATGAACAGTAGCTGTTGTAATAAATCAATGGCCTAATAGTGGGGTTGTGTGCTGGCTATTGAGACATACTGCTGGACCAAGTGACAGGCCATTGAGTTAGGCGTGTGTGTGCGCGCGTGTTTTAGGGCTGTCCCTGACAACAACAAAAAATATCTTGGGTCGACAGAGTCTTGTTCTGTTCTTTCGACCAATCAATTGGTCAAAATGTTTCCGTATATAGACAGATAACGTTATTCAAACAAATACAGTTGAACTACATATGCACTGAGCTTGTCTGATGCTTTACGCACACTTTGATTAGATAACAAAAGACACACACATGAATCAAGATGGTCACAGTGTGTGACTGGCAAACGTGGTCTCGCTCTCCTCCCTACAGCAGTGAAAAGGCACCACAGCACAAGAAGTGTTTATTGAGATGTCCATGAGGAAGCTGCAACATCATTACAGTCATTTAGTTTCTTGTTCTCTTCTGACTGGGGCGGCAGCGTAGCCTAGTGGTTAGAGCGTTTGACTAGTAACCGGAAGGTTGCGAGTTCAAACCCCCGAGCTGACAAGGTACAAATCTGTCGTTCTGCCCCTGAACAGGCAGTTAACCCACTGTTCCCAGGCCGTCATTGAAAATAAGAATGTGTTCTTAACTTACTTGCCTGGTTAAATAAAGGTAAAAATTAATTTAATTTGTTTTTGAAAAAAACATTCCCTTTTCTCTCAACCCTTACTCTCTTTACGTGAAACATCGCATGCATATGACATATAGGGCCTGACCTATAGCCTATCATAATCACATCAATACATTGGTTATAACAAAGGAAAACATTTAAACGTGTCAACCCTCGCAAGGCTGCAGGCCCAGACGGCATCCTCAGCCGCACCCTAAGAGCATGCGCCGACCAGCTGGCTGGTGTGTTTACGGACATATTCAATCAATCCCTATCCCAGTCTGTTGTTCCCACATGCTTCAAGAGGGCCACCATTGTTCATGTTCCAAACAACATCTCCACCCCGCTGATCCTCAACACTGGGGCCCCACAAGGGTGCGTTCTGAGCCCTCTCCTGTACTCCCTGTTCACCCACGACTGCGTGGCCACGCACGCCTCCAACTCAATCATCAAGTTTGCGGACGACACAACAGTGGTAAGCTTGTTTACCAACAACGACGAGACGGCCTACAGGGAGGAGGTGAGGGCCCTCGGAGTGTGGTGTCAGGAAAATAACACTCAACGTCAACAACAACTTCAGGAAACAGCAGAGGGAACACCCCCCTATCCACATCGATGGAACAGTAGTGGAGAGGGTAGTAAGTTTTAAGTTCCTCGGCGTACACATCACAGACAAACTGAATTGGTCCACTCACACAGACAGCATTGTGAAGAAGGCTGAAGAAATTCGGCTTATCACCAAAAGCACTCACAAACTTCTACAGATGCACAATCGAGAGCATCCTGTCGGGCTATATCACCGCCTGGTACGGCAACTGCTCCGCCCACAACCGTAAGGCTCTCCAGAGGGTAGTGAGGTCTGCACAACGCATCACCGGGGGCAAACTACCTGCCCTCCAGGACACCTACACCACCCGATGTCACAGGAAGGCCATAAAGATCATCAAGGACAGCAACCACCCGAGCCACTGCCTGTTCACCCCGCTATCATCCAGAAGGCGAGGTCAGTACAGGTGCATCAAAGCTGGGACCGAGAGACTGAAAAACAGCTTCTATCTCAAGGCCATCACCACTAACATCGAGTGGCTGCTGCCAACACACTGACTCAACTCCAGCCACTTTAATAATGGGAATTGATGGGAAATGATGTAAATATATCACTAGCCACTTTAAACAATGCTACCTTATATAATGTTACTTACCCTACATTATTCATCTCATATGCATACGTATATACTGTACTCTATATCATCTACTGCATTCTTATGTAATACATGTATCACTAGCCACTTTAACTATGCCACTTTGTTTACATACTCATCTCATATGTATATACTGCACTCAATACCATCTACTGTATCTTGCCTATGCCGCTCTGTACCATCACTCATTCATATATCTTTATGTACATATTCTTTATCCCCCTACACTTGCGTCTATAAGGTAGTAGTTTTGGAATTGTTAGCTAGATTACTTGTTGGTTATTACTGCATTGTCGGAACTTGAAGCACAAGCATTTCGCTACACTCGCACTAACATCTGCTAACCATGTGTATGTGACAAATACAATTAGATTTGATTTGATTTGAGTATGAACACCATGACAGCGAAATGGATGCGGAGGACATGAAAAAGAAGCTCGAAATGGGTGAATGTTTACTGGTTGCTTAGGAGGGAAAGGAGAAGTCAGATATGTGGAAGACATTTGACTTAGTTGTGGAAACTACTGGAGATCCAGAAAAAAGGGCATAGGAGCAAGCAATGAGTGAGTATTGTGTGTGCCAAACAGTTTCTGTTAGATGTATATTTATGGGGATCTTTTGGAACAGTGTAAATGACACTAAATAACTGTACCAGAGAGTCTGTTCTAACAAAAAAAAGATAAATAAAGCCTTTATTAAATCATACTAAAAACAGTTGCAAGCATTCTTGAATTGCAGTTTATTTATTGTTTAGGATAATTATTCAAAGCTCCCTTTGTTATTTAATTGAAAACTAAAATGCTTGATTGCATTTCAAAAGCATTAATGTCCTGTATGCTGTGTGATGGAATTAACAAATTAATGATTGATAGACTGATACGGTAGCCTATTGAAATATAGTCCTAAGTAAGTTACTGTATTAATACTAAACAGGATGCACTCTCAGGCGTACAGCTCGATGGTGGTTATACGAGGCTACTATACAAAGACTACTAATGATAACGACATTACTTAATACTATATTGATTATCATAATAATAAAATGCAAAACAGTTGAATCTGTGAAATTGCTTTACCCGACATTTTGACATTGCATGAGGCTTGGTGCTCACGGAATCAGTTGGCTATTAAACAAACACTCAAACAGGCAACAGAAGCAAGATCTATCTTATTTCTGTCGATATACAGTGCTTTCAGAAAATATTCAGACCACATTTTGTAACGTTACAGCCTTATTCTAAAATGTATTAAATCCCTTTACCCCCCTCAAATCTACACACAATACCCCATAATGAAAAAGCAAAACAGGTTTTCAGAATTAATTAACAAATGTAAACTGAAATATCACATTTACATACGTATTCAGACCCTTTGCTCAGTACTTTGTTGAAGCACCTTTAGCAGTGATTACATAATCGATTCTTCTTGGGTATGACACGACAAGCTTGGCACACCTGTATTTGGAGAGTTTCTCCCATTCTTCTCTGTAGATCCTCTCAAGCTCCGTCAGGTAGGATGGGGAGCGTTGCTGCACAGCTATTTTCAGGTCTCTCCAGAGAGGTTCGATCGGGTTCAAGTCCGGGCTCTGGCTGGGCCACTCCAGCATATTCAGAGACTTGTCCCGAAGCCACTCCTGCATTGTCATGGCTGTGTGCTTAGGGTTGTTGTCCTGTTGTAAGGTGAACCTTCACCCCAGGTCTGAGGACCTGAACACTCTGGAGCAGGTCTTCATCAAGGGTCTCTCTGTACTTTGCTCCGTTCAGCTTTGCCTTGATCTTGATTAGTCTGCCAGTTCCTGCCGCTGAAAAACATCCCCACAGAATAATGCTGCCACTACCATGCTTCACCGTAGGGATGGTGCAGGGTTTCCTCCAGACGTGACACTTTGCAAAGAGTTCAATCTTGGTTTCATCAGACCAGAGAATGTTGTTTCTCATGGACAGAGTCATTAGGTGCCTTTTGGCAAACTCCAAGTGGGCTGCCATGTGCCTTTTACTGAGGAGTGGCTTCCGTCTGGCCACTCAACCATAAAGGCTTGATTGGTGGAGTGCTGCAGAGATGTTTGTCCTTCTGGAAGGTTCTCTCATCTCCACAGAGGAACTCTGGAGCTCTGTCAGAGTGACCATTGGGTTCTTGGTCACCTCCCTGACCAAGGCCCTTCTCCCCAGATTGCTCAGTTTGGCCAGGCAGCCAACTCAAGGAAGAGTCTTGATAGTTCCAAACTTCTTCCATTTAAGAATGGTGGCGGCCACTGTGTTCTTGGGAAGCTTCAATGCTGCAGACATTTTTTCGTACACTTCCTCAGATCTCTGCCTCGTCACAATGCTGTCTCGGCGCTCCACGAACAATTCCTTCGACCTCATGGATTGGATTTTGCTCGGATACGCACCGTCAACTTTGGGACCTTATATAGACAGGTGTGTGCCTTTCCAAATCATGTGCAATCAATTTAATTTACCACAGATGGACTCCAATCAATTTGTAGAAACATTAAGGATGATCAATGGAAACAGGATGCAACGGAGCTCAATTTCAAATCTCATAGCAAAGGGTTAGAATACTTCTGTAAATAAGGTATCTTTATTTTTAATCAATTTGCTAGTATTTCCAAAAACATGTTTACGCTTTGTCATTATGGGTAGATTGCTGAGGATTTGTTATTTAATCAATTTCAGAATAAGGCTGTAACATAACATAACATATGGAACAGGTCAAGGGGTCTGTATACTTTCCGAAGGCACTGTATATGGATGATTTCTAAAGCCAGGCTCATTTAACAGTTAGGCTATTGTAGGGCTGAGCGGTATACACCGGTATTAAAATACCGTCACATAATATAACCATACACAATGGATTAGTTCACTGAGACAGGCGCGAATCAGACAGGTGTCTGGTCGACTAAACAAATCTTGGTTGACCAACAGCCTATCAACCAAACAATCAACCAGTCGACTAAATGCGATCAGCGCTAGTGTGCTTAAGTGTGAGGGCTGCCAGTGTGTGTGTGGAGGTGACGAGGGCCATGGCAGCACAGTGACCTCTGGGACTCTGCCAACTACCCTACATAATGGTAGGAAACTCTCTCAATGTCATTATTTCTACACAATGCAGGAATTCGGTTAAACCACAGAGGACGACACAGGAAGAAAGGGGGGAGAGTAAACAACTGTCCGCGGAAGAGATAAGAGGGAGAAAGTCTGCGTGAGAGAGGAATCTCATTAACTGTTTGTGCTTACTCGTGTGGGCGTGCGGAGGTGCATGCATGACTACATGTGCATGTGTGTGCAGGAGAAAATAACTGTCCTGACAGCTCCAACTCCATTGAAAAGCCATTATAACCATATAAAACTATTTGTCACTTTTTACAGTAGCGACAAGTAAGGATATTTAATCAGTGTCTTTACACAGCAGCATAGGCCTTATCTGAAATAGCAAAGTCCTTTGCGATAAGACTTTTTCATTAATAAGCCGCCTCACTAGCTTTAATGGAAGTTTCGCTCTGGGTGGATTGCAAACTGTAATAGTTCGTAGGCTAATTAATTGCCTGGTGAGTGAGGCTATAATGTCAGCTGATACAGTAAACAGTTGGTTCTCTGTCGCTTAGTGGGTTTGATTCAGCTCAGATTCATGCTGAGGCCACCCATAAGAAATGTTTGCTAAATGGTTTATTATATTATGATATTACAATTGCAAGTTGCATTTACAAAGGTGGAATGACAGCTACTATCTGAAATTGGGAGTGTTTAGTGTATATTTGGATCATTTCACCATGAATGAAAGGTCATTTAAATCCTATGAGACACAAAAAGGGAGGTCTCTTTGACCGATTCGCTTTGTTTGATGGGGGAAAGAAATGTTGTCTATTCAAGTCGCTCCCTCTCAGGGGTGGCCTTGGCTATATAAATAATTAAATTATACCCCTCTCCATTCCATCCCTCTGACATTCCCTAAACAAACAGCACTGCATAATGTGTGTGTGTTTAATGTGTTCATTTTGCAAATAGCAATGGTACTGTCATTGACTGACTGACAGTCACTCCCTAGGACAGGGCTCTGGCCACTCTGCTGTGGGGCCTGATGTTGCTCTCTCCCACTGCATTCTGGGAGGAAAAGAGAGAAGTGGGTAAAAGAGCTGCTGACCCAGCTGGGGCTTATAGGGTGTCATGGTGTATGTCTGCTCTGGAGGGGAGCAATGATGAGAGAGTACTGTCCACACAGGAAAACAGTCAGTTTGGTTTTTTCCCCCTCATCAATCCACACACACACACACACACACACACACACACACACACACACACACACACACACACACACACACACACACACACACACACACACACACGTGTATAGTATGTATAAGCTGGAAGTAGAAGCCTAATAGTGGTTGTCCATTAGTTTACACCGATTAGGGGAGGGGTGGTAGGGTTAGGGGAAAATAATAAAGGACAGTATTTAACAAATAAACTATATATGAATAATATATGGGGGATTGGAAGTGACGCAGACAAATATATTGATAGAAGCTACAATCTATCTGCAATATTAAAGCTGATCTACCTCCTAAAGTATATATAGTGCCTTCGGAAAGTAATCAGACCCCTTGAATTTATCCCCGAAAATGTACGTCACAGCCTTATTCTAAAATGGATTAAACAGCCCCCAATCTACACACAATACCCCATAATGACAAAGCAAAAACATATTTTTTGTGTGCAAATTAATTCAAAAACAAAAAAACGAAATATCACATTTACATAAGTATTCAGACCCTTTACTCAGTACTTTGTTGGCAGCAATTACAGCCTCGAGACTTATTCGTTATCACGCTACAAGCTTGGCACACCTGTATTTGGGGAGTTTCTCCCATTCTTCTCTGCAGATCCTCTCAAGCTCTGTCAGGCTGGTTGGGGAGCATCGCTGTACAGCTATTTTCAGGTCTCTCCAGAGATTTTTTGATCGGGTTCAAGTCTGAGCTCTGGATGGGCCATCTTTCCCTCGATCCTGACTAGTCTCCCAGTCACTGCCGCTGAAAAACATCCCCACAGCATGATGCTGCCACCACCATGGTATTGGCCAGGTGATGAGCGGTGCCTGGTTTCCTCCAAACGTGACGCTTGGTATTAACCAAATGTGCCGCTTGGTATTAAGGTAAATAGTTTTTAAAATCTTGCTTCTCACGGTCTGAGGCCTTTAGGTGCCACTCTACCATAAAGACCTGATTGGTTGAGTGCTGCAGAGATGGTTGACTGTATGTTTGTTTATTCCATGTGTAATTCTGTGTTGTTGTTTGTGTCACACTGCTTTTCTTGATCTCGGCCAGGTCGCAATTGTAAATGAGAACTTGTTCTCAACTAGCCTACCTGGTTAAATAAAGGTGAAAATAAATAAATAAAGTCACAAAAACCATCAAGCACTATGATAAAACTGCCTCTTATGAGGACTGACACATGAAAGGAAGACCCAGAGTTACCTCTGCTGAAGAGGATAAATACATTAGAGTTACCAAATAAGTGCTTCAGAGTTCAAGTAACAGACATCTCAACATCAACTGTTCAGAGGAGACTGTGTGAATCAGGCATTCATGGTCACATTGCTGCAAAGAAACCCCTACTAAAGTACACCAATAAGAAGAGACTTGCTTGGGCCAAGAAACACGAGCAATAGACATTAGACCGGTGGAAATCTGTGCTCAGCATTTGTGGGAACTCCTTCAAGACTGTTGGAAAAGCATTCCTCATGAAGCTGGTTGAGAGAATGCCAAGAGTGTGCAAAGTTATCAAGGCAAAGGGTGGCTACTTTGAAGAATATATAATATATTTTGATTTGTTTAACACTTTTTTGGTTACTACATGATTTCATGTGTCATTTCATAGTTGCAGGTCTTCACTATTATTCTATAATGTAGAAAATAGTTAAAATAAAGAAAAACCCTTGAATGAAGAGGTGTCCAAACCTTTGACTGGTACTGTATATCATAAAATATATGAACTACATTTGCCACCAGTCCATAGCTATCTCAGCATCCATAGTTAACCCAGCAGTGCTACAGTTCTTGATACAAACCGATGCGCCTGGCACCTACTATCATACCCAGTTCAAAGGCACTTAAATCTTTTGTCTTGCCCATTCACGCTCTGAATGGCACACATACACAATCCATGTCTTAATTGTCAAGGCTCAAAAATCTTTAACGGGTCTCCTCCCCTTCATCTACACTGATTTAAATGGATTTAACAAGTGACATCAATAAGGGATCATAGCTTTCCCCTGGATTTACCTGGTCAGTCTAGGTCATGCACTGAGTGTACAATGTTTTGTACAATCAGTGCACGGCTGCTGCAGAGAGACGAGAGTGCATGAGAAAATGAGTTTTGATCAGTCAGGGATATTAAAAGTGCTGAAAACATGTTGTCTCACTATTTAAAAGGAAGATGGAAAACATACTATAGGATGAAAAATACTGGTGTTTTCGAACAGGTACAGCCAACTAGCGCTAGCTAACGCTATCAATCTAAAATAACATCCCTACAGCCTACCGCTGCTGCAGAGCTGTACCCTAGCAAGATCGCTGTAGCAATAATCCCATAGGTAGCACAAATGATGTACTTCCTTACAAACAGTCACTTTATCTCACTCCTGAAAGCGACCCGATAGAGTAGATAATGAGAGATGAGACATTCCTTGTCCTGGACACTGAAATGTACCATATCCCCTCTGACTCTCTTTCTCCAAATGGAGGAAACCGAGGCCAGACATCAGGGCGAGTACAAAGCATCCTACTTTACCTGACAAAGACTTGACTTCTCCAACTTCTCCGGTGATTTTTATTATTTGACCAACTTAAACTGAATGAACATAACTTGGCTTCCTGTCAAATGTGGAACAACTTCATAAGAAATCTGTGACAATGCTCAACTCAGTTAGCAGCAGTTAGCAGCCTAACTGCACGCAGCTTGTCAGTATTCACTGCTCTCCAGTGCGGAAATGCCAGCTAATTGGCCAGTGATTTAAAGAGCACATTTTCAAGCAAATCCATTTTATTACACACAGAGCCAGCCCGAGCTCGGCTGAGGCGAGGCACTGCACTAACGTTAGGCCATGAAGCTCAGAGTCAGACGTAAGTAGACTTTTTCAACCTCACACAAGTCGTTCCAAAGGAAACATCCTAGAGAATGTGGAAAATACATAAGCTGTTCTGTATTAACCTTGTTTATACAATCACAAAAAATAAATAGGCCACGTCTTAAAACCCGGCAGCAGGGCATTCACTGTTAGTCAAACGGCATTTACAGAGCACCGAAATATGCCGCTCCACAAATGTTTACCCTACAAATGAACAGACTAGACTCTATATCACACGATGAAATCCACAGCTAGCGATCCATGCCATCAGATTCTCCTCAGTCTCCCAGTCCTGCACACACAGCTGGTAGAGCCATTGTGGTTTTCAGGCGCAGTCGACTCAGTAGAGGCCTATTTGAGGACACCGAGTAGGGCAAACAGACGTTTTATTTTTTGGTCCCCGCCGCAAGTTCAAACAATATGCTAATGTTTCCTTTTCCATAAGCATTATCCTCCAGCGTAATGAGACCCCAAGTACAGCATTGCTCGACTGTGTCAACAATCCAATACGGCTCATCAGTGGCATCAGGCCAGAGTCAAACGGTGCTTTACCACACAGACAGGGGGTAAAGAAACAAGCCATGGGAAAGAGATTGAGGGTTAGGTCTTCTCTTACAGTGTGACCATACTTCAATTGATTTGGGGCGAGATTAACACATTTTCATCTTTTGTCATTTCAGGTCTTGTCTCATTTGTGGTTAGACTACATCAGACCGAGACCAACTCACTATAGACATAGTTAGGTTATTCTCCACAAGAATGATTATAGAACTAGGGTTCCTCTCACCATTCCATGTATTCTGTATTATGGATCTGGTCACCATTGGAGAGTGTGAGCAGTCATGATATGATCATCTGATATCCATTTTTTAACTCAGAAAATCTATACCCATTCTGGGAGGTATCAGTTCGTTCATTGGAGTTTCTCCACTTACATAATTCACATGGTGCTGGAAATACCATCTACGCATTGACAGAGGGTGACAGGTTGTGAATTGTGATGTAAGATGGGGGAAAGTATTTGAAATATAGGGCTACCCATGCTAACCATCAGAAGTACCAATGAACAAACGGGACATTATGCAGAATGGGCTAAAGGGGGAAATAGAGGATATGGATATTTATTGCTGGAGCTCCTGGTGTAACAGCCTGCCTTCATAGGATATTGCTTTTCAAAAATTATTGTTCATTTATTCATATTGGGAACACATACATTTGAACATTTATGAAAAAAATGGGAAATAAAACCCGCCCGTCTAAATTGATTTCAGTCGCCTAATGGAGTAGAGGAAATTAGTAGAATGACATGACAATTAAATGTCTTATGCAGTTTGATAATGAGAAATGAATAGGAAAATGAATCATTGAGCGCTGTGGGTGGGTGTGTGACCAGACTGATTATAATAACAAAAAACATTTATTGATTTGCCGGGTCAACATTGTAATCAAAGTTGAATGTATTTTACAGATTGATAGTCATGAACATATAATCAAATATGACACTGATTCTGGTTGCCTAATGCAACAGGTATTCATGAACACTGAACCTGAGAGGCATATTTCAGACAGCGACAGTTCCATCCAGTGACTTAACTTGTACAGAAGAAAGACATAAACCGAGACATAAAGACATAAAAGTCTCAGACCTAGACCCAGGCAGACAGCCCCTAAGTCAGGGATAGAGATCGACACAGACCCAGGAAAAGAGAAAAACACATACAAGACCTATATACACTTGTACCCACTTGTACTGCTGGTGGTCCTTGGTGCTCCGAGTCTTAGCCATGAACCTCTCTGCCAGTTTCTCCAGGTTCCTGGAGTACTCCATCTCAATCTCAGACTTCTTCCTGAAGAAGTCCTGCAGGTCCTGGAGGAGCTGCACCCTCATCTCTGTCTGCTGGTCCAGGCATTTCTGCTGCTCCACCAGCTGGGCACGGATCTCTGAGGACACAGACAGACACAACCAAGTCAGATGGATGTCGAGAACCATACACGCAAAATTCAGAGGTTTGTAGATCTCTTAGAACCACACAGAGCAAACAGGTGAGAAATATGTCAATCTTAGTAGTCAACACCAGCCAATATTCCAATGGAAAACAATGCCTTCAGAAAGTATTCATACCCCTTGACTTATTCCACATGTTGTTGTGTTACAGCATAAGTATATGTTTTCCATCTCACCCATCTACACACAATACCCCATAATGACAAAGTGACATGTTTTTAAAAAGTGTATAAAATATAAAATGCAGAAATATCTCATTTTACGTAAGTATTTACACCCTCGAGTCAGGACTTTGTAGAGGCACCTTTGGCAGCGATTATAGCTGTGAATCTTTCTGGCTAAATCTCTAAGAGCTTTCCACACCTGGATTGTTCAACATTATCCCATAATTATTTTCAAAATTATTCAAGCTCTGTCAAATTGGCTGTTGGTTATTGCTAGACAATTTCCATGTCTTGTCATAGATTTTCAAGTAGATTTAAGTCAAAATTGTAACTCGGGCCACTCAGGAACATTCATTGTCTTCTTGGTAAGCAACTCACGTGTAGATTTAGTCTTGTGTTTCAGGTTATTGTTCTGCTGAAAAGTGTATACATCTCCCAGTGTCTAGTGAAAAGCAGACTGAACCAGGTTTCTCTCTAGGATTTTGCTTGTGCTTAGCTCCATTCCTGTTTTATCCTGAAAAACTCCCCAGTCCTTAACAATTACAAGCATTCCTATAACATGATGCAGCCACTACTATGCTTGAAAATATGGAGAGTGATACTCAATAATGTGTTGTATTGGATTTGCCCCAAACATAACACTTTGTAATCAGGACAAAAAGTGAATTGCTTTGCCCCATTTTTTTGCAGTATTACTTTAATACCTGTTGCAAACAGGATGCATGTTTTGGAATATATTTTTATTCTGTACAGGCTTCGTTCTTTTCACACTGTCAATTAAGTTAGTATTGTGGAGTAACTACAATGTTGTTGATCCATCCTCAGTTCTTATATCACAGCCATTAAACTCTGTAATTGTTATAAAGTCACCATTCGCCTCATGGTGAAATCCCTGAGCGGTTTCCTTCCTCTCAGACAACGGAGTTAGGAAGGGCGCTGTATCTTTGTACTGACTGAGCATAATTTTAAGTTAATTACACCCAAAGGGATATTCAATGTCTGCTTTTGTATTTTTACCCATCTGCCAATAGGTGCCCTTTTTGGAGGCATTGGAACATCTCCCTTGTTGAATCTGTGTTTGAAATTAACTGCTCGACTGAGGGACATTACAGATGATTCAGGGATACAGGGATAAGGTAGACATTACAAAAATCATGGAAAACACTTGTATTGAATACAGTGAGTCCATGCAACTTATGTGACTTGTAAAGGACATTTTTACCCGTGAACTTACACGAGAAGTTGGAAGTTTACATACACTTAGGTTGAAAAACTTGTTTTTCAACCACTCCACAAAATTCTTGTGAACAATGTACAGTTTTGGCAAGTCTGTTAGGACATCTACTTTGTGCATGACAAATAATTTTTCCAACAATTGTTTACAGACAGATTATTTCACTTATAATTCACTGTATCACAATTTCAGTGGGTCAGATGTTTACATACACTAAGTTAACTGTGCCTTCATACTGCTGGGAAAACTCCAGAAAGTGATGTCATGGTTTTAGAAGCTTCTAATAGGCTAATTGACATCATTTGAGTCAATTGAAGGTGTACCTGAGGATATATTTCAAGGCCTACCTTTAAACTCAGTGCCTCTTTGCTTGACATCATGGGAAAATCAAAAGAAATTAGCCAAGACCTCAAAAAACAATTGTAGACCTTCACAAGTCTGGTTCATCCTTGGGAGCAATTTCCAAATGCCTGAAGGTACCATGTTCATTTGTACAAACAATAGTACGCAAGTATAAACACCATAGGACCAAGCAGCCATCATACCGCTCAGTAAGGAGACGCGTTGTCTCCTAGAGATAAACGTACTTTGGTGCGAAAAGTGCAAATCAATCCCAGAACAACAGCAAAGGATCTTGTGAAGATGCTGGAGGAAACAGGTACAAAAGTATCTATATCCACAGGAAAACGAGTCCTATAATCGCAGTTGAAGTGTACCCATGATAAAAATGACAGACCTCTAAATGCTTTGTAAGTAGGAAAACCTGCAAAATCAACAGTGTATCAAATACTTGTTCTACCCACTATGTATACGTCCAACTTCAACTGTATTTTAGCTTGCCTTAACAAAGGGGTTAAATACTTATTGACTCAAAACATTTCAGCTTTTCATTGATTTCTAAACATTTCTGAAAACAATTCCACTTTGACATTATGGGGTATTGTGTGTTGGTGGGTGACCAGAAAATCTAAATTCAAGCGATTTTAAATTCTGGCTATAACAACGACTGTGGAAAAAGTCAAGGGGTGTGAATACTTTCTGAAGGAGGAAAAGGTGAATGATCACATTGAAGCACAAATAGGATCTCCAGGTGCTTTGGAAGTGAGGGTTGGTGCTGGTCTATGGTGGTTCATTAAAGCTGCTGAACGCCACTCTAGGATGAATGAGCCCTGTTACTAATCAATAACCCAGAGACAGAGCATGGAGATGCTGCCTTGACACACTGCCAGGCAAAGGTCTTTCACAACTTGCTATCTGTGATTGCGCACCACATTCACCAGCAGGGAAACAGGGGACATGCTAGAGTCTTCACAAATGGTACCTGTGACTGCACACTAGTGAGGCTAAACTCATAACCCACAGGCCCTGTGGTTATATCTGCTGGTCGGGTGGGTTGAATAAAGAGAAAACAATGCATTAAAAATCCATAAATGTATAATTCTTGTGCAATTCATATCTACAGGCTATATTGATGTTTTTCTTTCGTAAGCCTAAGCTTTAGGGCCCAACTGTAAGCGTGCCAAATATGCACCAATTGCCAAATGATTTTGGGAACTTGGCCAGAAAAAGTTAACGTCGATCCGCTGAGGCAAAAAGGACAGTGTTGGAGTTAAATTCAAGAAGAGAAAAGCTGCGAAATGGGAGAGTTGAAAATAAAGAAAAGGTAGGGCCAGAACAGTAATGTTTGGGGAAAATTTGGTAAGGTGGTAAAAGAGAACGATAGCTGTGTTTATAGAATGATGTTTGTGAGGCGCTATACAAATTGGACATTAACAAGACAGGGACTTCAAATATGGCACATCAAGGGAACTGAAGTCTACTGTTGAAATGGGTTGAATGGAATGGTAACAGAAATCTGGAAACGGACTGTAGGTCTATAACCTCTCACATAACCTCTCACATTATCTATCTCCTGCAGAATTAAGCAGTTCTTGCAGTCAAAAGATACACCAAATGTACATTTTCACTTGGGAACAGTAGTAGATAATGAATACGCGGTTTGGGACTGTCTGTAAAGGTGCCACCTTTATCAGCATAATAAAAGTGAATAGAATTCAACCACATTTGCGTCAAGAAATGTTGGGTTATTTTCACAGCTTTTCATTCCCGTAAAACAGGTCAAACTGATGTAATTTTGCATTTTCTCCCAGGTCCCCAAGTCTCTGCTGTGCAAGAAAGGCAGAGATGAAAGACCAAACAAATTAACGATGTCAGCTAGATTGAAGCATTCATCTGATCAATGTATGACAGATTTTCTTGTGAGCAAGGTTTATTTATATCTCCTAGGGCAACAAGTCATGACAAGAGAAGCTGCATGCACCCAGGTATAGATACGTTGAATAACAAATAGCCTACCAAAATGTTGGAAATCATAAGCAGAAACATAGGCCAATCTAAATTAGGCTTACAGCGCATTTTCTATATTTCTGGGTTAGGGTCAGGTGCGGGCCTCATTGTCGCATATAGTTAGACAGTTGCGGATGGGTTATTAGCAATTGCGGGTGAACAAACAGCTGACCATACTACTAGGAAATGCGCTAGAGATGCGCAGCCATCAAACTGACATGTCAAATCAAATTTCATTGGCCACATACACATGGTTAGCAGATGATATTGTGAGTGTAGAGAAATGCTTGTGCTTCTTGTTCCAACAGTGCAGCAATATCAACAAGTAATCTAACAATTCCACAACAACTACCTAATACACACAACTCTAAAGGGATAAGAATATGTACATATACATATATGGATGAGCAAGGACCGAACGGCATAGGCCAGATGCTGTAGATAATCTGTTGCGGATAAAAGGCTGTGCGTGATGACATAGTGCACATAAAAAAAATTGCGGTTAAATTCCCATGTACCGAATAAAAAATACAAGTCAAATGTGTTTCCATCGCATTTAACTCCTCTGATGGTTTTGTAACAACACTGCACAACAACAAAAAAATATCGTTATATATTGATTGTGCCTCTCTGGTCTTGGAACATGCGCTCTAGCCAATAGCTGGCAGGTACAGTGTGGGTATAGCCTACAAAATGAGATCATTATGGACAAAAGAGTGAGATAAAACAAAAACATTCAACGACATCCAAATATCGATTATCATGCCACCAGAATAATACCCTTGATATTTATTTTAAAGGAGCATCAACATCAACTGTTCTGCCTGTGGCTATGGAACCCTGACCTGTTCACCGGACGTGCTACCTGACCCAGACCTGCTGTTTTCAACTCTCTAGAGACAGGAGTGGTAGAGATACTCCTAATGATCGGCTATGAAAAGCCAACTGACATTTACTCCTAAGGTGCTGACTTACTGCACCCTCGACAACTACTGTGATTATTATTATTTGACCATGCTGGTCATTTATGAACATTTGAATATCTTGGCCATGTTTTGTTATAATCTCCACCCTGCACAGCCAGAAGAGGACTGGCCACCCCTCATAGCCTGGTTCCTCTCTAGGTTTCTTCCTAGGTTTTGGCCTTTCTAGGGAGTTTTTACTAGCCCCTGTGCTTCTACACATGCATTGCTTGCTGTTAGGGGTTTTAGGCTGGGGTTTCTGTACAGCACTGAGATATCAGCTGATGTAAGAAGGGCTATATAAATCAATTTGATTTGATCAAGCTCATCACCATGCACTTTCACCACCCTGTGAATTTCATTGTAACTTACTTTATCTGTAGCCCAATAAACAGCATGCTTTCCCAAATCTTAGTGGGGCTCAAACATCATGGTTAGTATATCAATATTTGCACATAAAATATGTTTCCACCACCATTTCGCAAATAATACATTTACCTAGTCTAGTATATTTTGTGTTGACAGCATCTGGAAAGTTTACCAACAAATTTACTGTTTCCATCCGGCCTGTTGTGATATTTTTTAAACAACATTTACTTCAATCAAATAAAAAGGTTGGATGGAAATCTGGTTAATGTCTTCAGAGATTCTGGTTTTAGTAGTCAGCCAACATAAAACTGATACACTGACATACAAGTAAATGGTCTAAAACCACAAAACACACCTCAATGGCCAGTTATGGCAAAAGTTGAGAACTATTCCTAATTTCACCTCAGCTTAATGACCACTCAGCCATCAATGACCGTAAAGTACAGGCTACCAAAACAGACTGGGATTAAATTTGTTTAAGAGGATAAAATAGGCATTTTCCAAACTGTCCCAAGGATCCCCCAGAGAGTACTCCTCCATTTGGCATCCATCAATAACTGGCCTATACCAGTGATTGAGTCAAATCATTGATTAACTGCTGACTCAATTAAACTGGGCTGTGAGAGCTGCTTGTTGTGTGTTCCAAAATGCAATGGTGGAATTAGCCAAGAGCTTGGCTTCATTCATCAGCGTAAATGCCTTCCCAATCTTGATAAATGAATGATTTAAGTGGGGTCTATTAGAAATCCTTGATTAGGTATTTTCATTCCCAAGGTTTCAGGAGAGGCTCTTTCATCCTGGCACATTCAAATGGGGGCAGGCGGGACAGGAAAGGAGGGGGATAAACTGGGGGGGGGGGGGGTTGAGGGCTTTTGCTTAGTCTGATTTGTTAAGGGAAGTAACAGCAGAGATAAGCATTCAGTATCTGAGTGGCCAGAGAGAAACCAACCATAAGCCGGAAGAACCCTATGGCTACAGGGCAGCAAAGACACCCTTCACCCCTGTATGGGTAACCAAGCCATAGCCTCTTTATTCTAAACTTCAACTTTAAATTGAACTTTTTAGATTGTAGGTCCAGTGCAGGTAAGGTAGGCCTATAAGGAAGCTGGGATTTGTGCCATCATGGTGTGCTTCCAAGGGCCGGTGGTCAATGTTTGTAAGTCACAAGATCAACCAGGTTCTTCAGCAACATAGAGAGCTGAAGGAGAAAGGATATTTCTAGAGGGTACCATAGCTTTGGGGTTTTTATATGAATGAGAAACCCAGAATTTCAAGTGTGTATAATTCCTAACTTTAAACAGTGGATGGGGATTTGGAATTAAAGCAAGGCGAGCATGAAATGAATGCAAAAGAGCTGAGTGGATCATTTAACACAATTCTATTCATGACTGAACATGGCATCTCCTTAAATCATCCATAGTGCATGTGAAACATTTACTAGTGGCACTATACCGTGTTGAAGCATTATGAATGACATTCCATATAAATCACCTGTCAACAATTGATGAATTATCACTCATGATAATGTAGGCACATGTAAAACAGGGGACTATACGGTATAAAACTAGGACTCTCTTTTTATTTTTTTGTCACTAAGCATAGGCTCTTGTCCAGAGCGATTTACAGCAGTGAGTGCATATATTTTATATAATTTTTCATAATGGCCACTCGTGAGAATTAAACCCACAACACTGGCGTTGCATGCGCAAAGCTCTTCTAGAGGGATTCTAGAAGTTCATGGTTGGTTCATGGAACAAGGAATATTACGTTTCAGCCTGGTTTGGCCAAGTCCTACCAACTGAGCCACACGCGACACTCTCCCTACAATTAACTTATTGTATTCAACTAAAGATACAATTTGACAACAATATTATAATTATTTCTCTTGAATGACTAGGAGGCTGAAAAGGAAATACATTTGACAGAGAAGCTTAAACCCCTAGCAGGACTGTGGCGGTCATGAAATTTTGTCTGCTGGTTATTGTCATGCAAAAAAAACTGCCGGTTTCACAGTAACTGGCATTAACATTAACACATTTAGCGTTGCAGGCCTCCACGTCTAAAATCGATCGAATATACACAATCACAATAAATCCATTATATATTTTAAGATCGGTCTAAAGAAACATTATGATATGAAGAAAATGTTCTTTCGAAGAACAGAATAGGAGTTGGCCTAATATATGTTATCTGGTTATGCGCCATGGCATTAGCTGTAGGCTTCTTCATTTAGCAGACAATATATGCGTATAAAGTCCTGTGCATTATATGATTGAACTTCGCTTAATAAAATAGAAAGGACATTTTTCCCACAGGCTGCCTAAGTATGGTTCTCAATCAGAGACAACGATTGCCAGCTGCCTCTGATTGGGAACCATACTTAGGCAGCCTGTTTTCCCACTATGGGTGTGGGTAGTTGTTTTGTCTTTGTGTGTCTGCACCAGACAGAACTGTTTCGTTTGTTCTGCTTTGTTGATTTTTGTTCTAGTGTTCAGTTTCTTTATTAAATCTACCATGAACACGTACCACGCTGCACCTTGGTCCTCTTCACCTTCTTCCACCTACGACAACCGTTACACATAGATGTCTATGTTTCACAAATTTGGAGATCAAAGTACAGCACAGTAGAGTTCAGTACAGTACATGTGTGTACTCTGTGTTTCATTGAACTCTACTGTACAGTACTAGTCTATTTTTCTTTACTGTACTGAACTTGTGAACCCAACTGTTGTTTGGGACTAGAATGATTTCCCACTGTAGCCAAATCAATTGCAGAAATCCTGTTACCGTTTGATAACAGAATGACTTTTAAATCACTTAATAATTCATAAACAAAACTGATATCAGTAAAAACACTAACTAATTGATACGTCTACCTTGTTGATTCTGTAAACGTTCATTATTCTCCCGCATGAGGGGGAGATTAGAAATGATCTTAAAGGATATGTGTTTTTAGGGCCTCCCGAGTGGCACAGCGGTCTAAGGCAGTGCTAGCTGTGTCACAACAGATCCTGGTTCAATTCCAGGCAGTATCGCAGCCGGCTGCTACCGGGAGACCCATGAGGTGGCGTACAATTAGCCCAGCATCGTCCGGGTTAGGGGAGGGTTGGGCCTGCAGGGATGTCCTTGTCCCATCGCACTCTAGCGACTCCTGTGTTGGGCCGGTCACATGCATGCTGACACGGTCGCCAGGTGTTCAGTGTTTCCTCCGACACATAGGTGCGGCTGGTTTCTGGGTTAAGCAGGTATTGTATCAAGAAACAGTGCAGCTTGGCAGGGTCGTGTTACGGAGGACACACGGCTCTTGACCTTCGCCTCTCCCAAATCCGTACGGGAGTTGCAGTGATCCAATTACCAATTGGATACCATGAAAAAGGTGTAAAACATGTATTTTTATTTTTAAAGAAAATAAGATGTGGGTTTTTGGTAACGGAATTTCAAGGCACAAGGCAATGTTTCTTATTAAAACTTACAGAAGGCAGAAAAATGTATCCAAACGAAATATAAAAATGTGTTTATTAGTTGGCAGGGGTCTTTACGTTTACATTTTGCAGAAGCTCTTATCCAGAGCGACTTACAGGAAGTAGCAAGTGCATACATTTTCATACTGGTCCCCCGTGGGAATCGAACACACAACCCTGGCTTTGCAAGTACCATTCTGTACCAACAGAGCCAAACTAGGTGATGTATTTCTAATACCCTTAAAGATTTCTCATGTAGATGTTTTCTAAGAATCCTTTTCCATCTGTTTAACCAGAAATCAAATGTTTAGGATGGAAAATGGATGACAAAATGTATATGCCTTAACCTCTTCAACCTATGGGGGCGCTATTTCATTATTGGATTAAAAAACGTGCCCGTTTTAAGCGCAATATTTTGTCACAAAAAGATGCTCGACTATGCATATAATTGACAGCTTTGGAAAGAAAACACTCTGACGTTTCCAAAACTGCAAAGATATTGTCTGTGAGTGCCACAGAACCAATGCTACAGGCGAAACCAAGATGAAATTTCATACAGGAAGTGAGACAGATTTTTGAGGCGCTGTGTTCCAATGTCTCCTTATATGACTGTGAATGCGCAAGGAATGAGCCTACACTTTCTGTCGTTTCCCCAAGGTGTTTGCAGCATTCTGACGTATTTGTAGGCATATCATTGGAAAATTGACCATAAGAGACTACATTTACCAGGTGTCCGCTCGGTGTCCTCCGTCGAAACTATTGCGTAATCTCCAGGTGCGTGCATTTTTCCATTTTGAACAGAGGAGAAACCAAACTGCCACGAGTGACTTATCATCGAATAGATATGTGAAAAACACCTTGAGGATTGATTCTAAACAACGTTTGCCAAGTTTCTTTCGATATTATGGAGTTAATTTGGAAAAAAGTTTGCGTTGTAATGACTTAATTTTCGGTTTTTTTTGGTAGCCAAACATGACGCAGAAAACGGACCGATTTCTCCTGCACAAATAATCTTTCAGGAAAAACTGAACATTTGCTATCTAACAGAGTCTCCTCATTGAAAACATCAGAAGTTCTTCAAAGGTAAATTATTTTATTTGAATGGTTTTCTGGTTTTTGTGAAAATGTTGCCTGCTGAATGCTAACGCTAAATGCTAACGCTAGCTATCAATAGCTATCAATACTGTTACACAAATGCTTGTTTTGCTATGGTTGAGAAGCATATTTTTGAAAATCTGAGATGACAGTGTTGTTAACAAAAGGCTAAGCTTGAGAGCTAGCATATTTATTTCATTTCATTTGCGATTTTCATGAACCGTTAACGTTGCGTTATGGTAATGAGCTTGAGGCTATATTCACGATCCCGGATCCGGGATGGCTCGACGCAAGAAGTTAATGTCTCGAAAATATAGACTCATATTTCATTTGACACCCAATTCGACATGCTCCTATGAACTTCACGTTGGAGCTCATGGGTCCTTTTTAGAGGTCGACCGATTAATTGGAATTGCCGATTAATTTGGGCCGATTTCAAGTTCTCATAACAATCGGAAACCGGTATTTTTGTGCGCCGATTTTTCAATGACTGTGGGTTAACTGCCTTGTTCAGGGGCGGAAAGACAGATTTTCCCCTTGTCAGCTTGGGGGATTCAATCTTGCAACCTAACACGTTAACTAGTCCAACGCTCTAACCACCTGCCTCTCATTGCACTCCATGAGGAGCCTGCTTGTTACGCGAATGCAGTAGAAGCCAAGGTAAGTTACTAGCTAGCATTAAACTTATCTTATAAAAAACAATCAATCATAATCACTAGTTATAACTACACATGGTTGATGATATTACTAGTTTATCTAGCGTGTCCTGCGTTGCATATAATCGATGCAACGCTGGGGGATGATTTAGCAAAAGCGCATTTGTGAAAAAAGCACAATCGTTGGACGACTGTACCTAACCATAAACACCAATGCCTTTCTTAAAATCAATACACAGAAGTATATATTTTTAAACCTGCATATTTAGCTAAAAGAAGTCCAGGTTAGCAGGCACTATTAACCAGGTGACATTGTGTCATTTCTCTTGAGTTCATTGCACGCAGAGTCAGGGTATATGCAGTTTGGGCAGCCTGGCTTGTTGCAAGCTAATTTGCCAGAATTTTACATAATTATGACATAATATTGAAGGTTGTGCAATGTAACAGGAAAATTTAGACTGATGAATGCCACCAGTTAGATAAAATATGGAATGGTTCCGTATTTCACTGAAAGAATAAACTTCTTGTTTTCGAGATGATAGGTCATTAATATGGTCGAATACGGAAACTATGGCTCGCATTTGTGTGTGTTACTATGTTATAATTAAGTCTATGATTTGATAGAGCACTCTGACTGAGCGATGGTAGGCACCAGCAGGCTCATAAGCATTTATTCAAACAGCACTTTCGTGCGTTTTGTCAGCAGTTCTGCTGTTCATTACTTCAAGCCTATCAACTCCCGAGATTAGGCTGGTGTAACGATGTGATGTGAAATGGCTCGCTTGTTAGCGGGGTGCACGCTAATAGCGTTTCAAACGTCACTCGCTCTGAGACTTGGAGTAGTTGTTCCCCTTGCTCTACATGGGTAATGCTGCTTCGAGGGTGGCTGTTGTCGTTGTGTTCCTGGTTCGAGCCCAGGTAGGAGCGAGGAGAGGGACGGAAGCTATACTGTTACACTGGCAATACTAAAGTGCCTATAAGAACATCCAATAGTCAAAGGTATATATGAAATACAAATGGTTTTGAGAGAAATAGTCCTATAATTCCTAGAATAATTTCAACCTAAAACGTCTTGCCTGGGAATATTGAAGACTCAAGTTAAAAGGAACCACCAGCTTTCATATGTTCTCATGTTCTGCGCAAGGAACTTAAACGTTAGCTTTCTTACATGGCACATATTGCACTTTTACTTTCTTCTCCAACACTTTGTTTTTGCATTATTTAAACCAAATTGAACATGTTTCATCATTTGAGGCTAAAATGATTTTATTGATGTATTATATTAAGTTAAAGCAAGTGTTCATTCAGTATTGTTGTAATTGTCATTATTACAAATACATTTTAAATTTTTTTTTTTTTTTTTTTTTTTTTTAATCGGACGATTAAATCGGTATCGGGTTTTTGTCTTCCAATAATCGTTAGTGGCTTTGAAAAATCATAATCGGTCGACCTCTAGTCCTTTTACATGTAAATTACCTGAGACAACTAAGGGGATATCTCAGAGATTTTCACCGATTTTGTCTGGCACCTCAGGGCAACTGAACACCTTGCTCTGATCAAAATGATTGGGTATCAAGTCTTCTGCTAGTAAGTGTTTGATGTGATTTTCAATAGCATTTGGGGGGGGCAGTTTACAAGCACCACTGTGGCTGTAAGAGGACAGGGCCAAGGAGGGAGTCTACGGATGGGCTTTGAGGGATTCTAGAAGTTGTAAACAGTAATATCACAGTTCAGCCTGGTTTGGAAAAGGAGCATACAAGGATGCATAATGACTCTGTGGGCCTTTGCGACCAGGGCATGTCCAGGGCTGAAAGCACAAAACCAACCATCCAATCCAAATGAAAGGTGTCCCAGAATGCACAGTGGGTGGACATAGACAATGAGAGAAAGAGCCATTTGGTCTTTGTGGTGGTCAAATGGAACCAAGGGCCTTTTGTTCTGTACGGGATGTCATCCAACCAGCCCTTTCAAAGAGCGCACGACAACATAGGCTACTTCCCATTACCCCAATCACGGTGGCAAATATGTCCAAAGTTGCAACTCATTGCTTTGAATTGCAGGCCCATTTGTTGTGAGAGAAAGTGCCATGTAGGCAGGGCGACAGAGAATGAAACACTGTTGATCTCCTGAAAGACACGAGCATCGGTGAAAACAACCTACCCACTGTCAGAGAAGCAGAGACAAGTTTTTCCTGCCTCTGCCATGCGAACCGGCTCTCCATTCTCCCACCAATTCACTTTGCTATGAATCAAATCCACTAAAAAGCTCCCCTGGCCCATTCACTGCTCTTCTTCCCCAGTTATCTTTTACATTTAGTTGTATAATTAGTCCTCCAAGGGTCTCCACATGCTCATCAGCAGCACCCGAAATAGCTCAGCATGGGGTCTGGAGGGATGATGGTAGATACACCATCCCTGCCTCACCATCTGGTAGATACTGTGCATTCAGAAAGTATTTGGACCCCTTTACTTTTTCACATTGTTTCGTTACAACCTTATTCTAAAATTGATTAAAAAGCTAACCCTGTTAAGATTTCTTTTGCAAATGTATGAAAAAAATACTGAAATATCACATTTACATAACTATTCAGACCCTTTGCTCAGTACTTTGTTGAAGCACCTTTGGCAGCGATTACAGCATCAAGTCTTCTTGGGTATGACGCTACAAGATTGGCACACCTGTATTTGGAGAGTTTCTCTCATTCTTCTCTGCAGATTCTCTAAAGCTCTGTCAGGTTGGATGGTGAGCGTCACGGCACAGCTATTTTCAGGTCTCTCCAGGGAGTTTGTTCGGGTTCAAGTCCGGGCTCTGGCCGGGCCTCTCAGACATTCAGAGACTTGCCCCGAAGCCACTCCTGCGTCGTCTTGGCTGTATGTAGTTGTAGGTAGTTGTCCTGTTGGAAGGTGAACCTTCCCAAAGGTCTGAAGTCCTGAGTGCACTGAGGCAGGTTTTTAAACAGGGGTCTCACTGTACTTTGCACTGTTCATCTTTCCTTTGTTCCTGACGGGTCTCACTGTACTTTGCACTGTTCATCTTTCCTTTGTTCCTGACTAGTCTCCCAGTCCCTGCCGCTGAAAAACATCCCCAAAGCATGATGCTGCCACCACCATGCTTCACCGTAGGGATGGTCCCAGGTTTCCTCTAGATGTGACGCTTGGCATTCAAGCCAAAGAGTTCAATCTTGGTTTCATCAGACCAGAGAATCTTGTTTCTCATGGTCAGAGTCCTTTTGGTTCCTTTTGGAAAACTCCAAGCGGGCTGTCATATTCCTTTTACTGAAGAGTGGCTTTTGTCTGGCCACTCTACCATAAAAAGCATGATTGGTGAAGTGCTGCAGAGATGGGAGAACCTTCCAGAAGGACAACCATCTCCACAGAAGAATTCTGGAGCTCTGTCAAAGTGACCATTGGGTTCTTGGTCACCTCCCTGACCAAGGACCTTCTCCCCCAATTTCTCAGTTTGGCCAGGCAGCCAGCTCTAGGAAGGGTCTTGGTTGTTCCAAACTTCTTTCATAATTATTATTAATAATTATGGACTAGGATCATGATTCTTTACCCGATAACACACTTTCAGTCACTGCTGAGAGCTGGATCACATGCCAGAGAGCTGGATCTCTTGTGTTCTGACCTTTGGGGAGGGTATTCAATTGAGCCTTCGCTAAACCCAGTCCCAGAATATTGGGTAACCAATCACAGCGCTCCAATGGATAGCAACTGTTGTCGAGTCTGACACCTTGGATACAGTGTTGCCAATAGTGATGGGCATTCCGGCTCTTTTCAATAATTAAATGAAATCACTCTACCTTAACCACAATGTATTTAAAAATGCATTGGTTTGTTATGAAAAAGAATGCTATTAAACATTTGCATTTAAAGTATAACTTTTGACTGTATATAAACCAAGTGCATATAAATGTAACAATTCAAATCAAATACAATCTGAACAACATAATAGAATATGTATCCATATCAAAGAAAAATAAATAACAATGTGCAAAACTGCCAGCATCCCAATTAAAACATTAAACTGGTCCCTCTTTTCTCCCTCTTCTTTATTGCCATGTTATAACCAGCAGCACACAGCAATGCTGACCATATTGTGCTTTTATGAGAGATTTGCATTCAGAAATACAAGCTGCCTCACTTGAGGGGCTGATGCATTTTCTTCTCTCAATAATTATTTGTCCCGTTTTCGAGAAGAGGGGCGCTTCCAAATAGGATCAGACCTCCTTTATGGCATCTGCTGAGGGATTCCTTCGTGCTGCATCCTCAGTTGCTCTCTCGTCAAACAGCATCCAAACAGCAGACGTTTGTGGCACTACTGCTGGTGCAGTTCTGCCCAGTTGTTAAATGTTATACTGCACCTCCCATCTGCCCCAGCCCCCATCCGCCCCAGCCGTCTGCCCCCATCCGCCCCAGCCGTCTGCCCCAATCCGCCCCAGCAGTCTGCCCCAATCCGCCCCAGCCGTCTGCCCCAATCCACCCCAGCCATCTGCCCCAGCCGTCCTAAAAAAAGGTAGTTTGTCAGTTTCTGGTTTGACCACTATTCGCCTCATGTAGCGTGACACATCTCCTTCGCATAGAGTTGATCAGGCTGTTGATTCATGGGGCCATACATTATCATGATGAAACGTGAGGTGATATTCGGCGTATGAATGGCACGACAATGGGCCTCTGGATCTCATCACAGTATCTTTGTTCATTCAAATTGCCATCGATAAAATGCAATTTGTTCATTGTCCGTAGCTTTTGCCTGCCCACACCATAACACTACCATGGGGCACTCCATTCACATCAATAAACAGCTCGCCCACACAATGCCATACACGTGGTCTGCGGTTGTGAGGCCGGTTGGACGTACTGCCAAATTCTCTAAAACAACATTGAGGTGGCTTATCTTCTCTAGGGTAGGGGGCAGCATTCGGATTTCTGGATGAAACTCATTCCAAAATTAAACGGCCTGCTACTCGGGCCCAGAAGATATGATATGCATATAACTGGTAGAAAACACTCTAAAGTTTCCAAAACTGTTAAAATACTGTCTGAGTATAACAGAACTGATTTGGCAGGCAAAAACCTGAGAAAAATCCATTCAGGAAGTTGTGGTTTTGTAGTTTTTCTATTCAATGCCATTACAGTATCCATTGACTTCGGACTCAATTTGCAGTTCCTATGCCTTGAGGGTGTAAGACCAGTCTGAATGAGTGGACCCTGACGTGTCACCAACCTTTTTCATGCGCAATCCGGAGAAAGTGCATTTCTTGTTTACCTTTTATATTGACAACGTTATTGTCCGGTTGAAATATTATAGATCCTTTAGGCAAAAAAAAACCTGATGATTAAATATAAACATCATTTGACATGTTTCTATGAACTTTACGGATACAATTTGGATTTTTTTGTCTGCCTGTTTTGCGTTTGAGCCTGTGGATTACTGAAGAAAACGCGAACCAAATGGGAGTTTTTGGATATAAAGAGACTATCGAACAAAATGAATATTTATTGATTAAATTCATGTCTTCTGAGTGAAACCATATGAAGATCATCAAAGGGTTCATTTTATTTCTGAGTTTTGTAACGCTTCTGCTTGGCTGGTTACTGTTTGTAATAATTTGTCAACTGGGCTATGTTCTCAAATAATTGTAAGGTGTGTTTTCGCCGTAAAGCATTTAAAAATCTGACACCGTGGTTGGAATCACAAGAAGTGCATCTTTAAACCTATGTAAAATATGTTTTGTTTTCTGTATTTCTGTATTTGAATTTGGCGCTCTGCAATCTCACTGGATGTTGGCCAGATGGGACGCTAGCGTCCCACATACCCTAGAGAGGTTATGGTAGAGAAATTAACCTTAAATTATTTTTGCAACAGCTCTAGTGAACATTCCTGCAGTCAGCATGCCAATTGCACACTCCCTCAAAACATCTGTGGCATTGTGTTGTGGCAAAACTGCACATTTTAGAGTGGACTTTAATTGTCCCCAGCACAAGGTGCACATGTGTAATGATCATGCTATTTAATCAGCTTCTTGATATGCCACACCGGTCTGGTGGATGGATTATCTTGGCAAAGGAGAAATGCTCACGAAAAGGGATGTTAACAAATTATTTTGTTAACAAAATGTTAGAGAAATAAGCGTTTTGTGAGTATGGAACATTTCTGGGATCTTTTCCTTCAGCTCATGAAACATGGGACCAACACATTACATGTTGCATTTATATTTTTGTTCAGTGTAGTTAAGATGACCTCATGCAATGGAGAGACTGAGCTTAAGTCTTTCAGATTTATTTTGAACATCATGAGAGCCTCAGTGTGTACAAATAAGTACTTTTGTCACATACTGTACTGATTCAGAGTCACAACTTTTGTTGAGAGATAAAAATCATTTTGGAGTGACTCAAATGTGTTGCGGTGAAGCAGTACCCATGTCACGAAGCGTGTTATTACAAAGAGAGTCATTGAATGACATCAGTTGGAATAATATACTAAGCGATTAATCATTTATTGGTTATGTGAGAGACCGAGCTACTCTCCAACAGTGGAGTCTCTTGTCAGTGACAACGCTGGGCAGATAGAGGCAAGAATGTATCACCACCTTAGTGTTATGTCACAGAGCGGTCACTGAAGAACCTAGTGTCCAACTGTCTGTGGAGCTGCCACATCCAAGATGACAACATATAGAGATGAGAGAAGCTAAACAACGTTGCTAGTGTAGCGTGGTGGTCCCAGATCTGTGGTGCTGTTTTGACAACTCCTATTTGGAACCTCCAGACTAGGGCTCGTGGCCTACTGCCATAAAAAGGGGAATAGTGAATAGTCTAATTTACCCACCTGCAAAGTGACAGAAAAAAATAGGCTTAATTTCTCAAGGGTAGCTAAGTGTGTGTGTGTGTGTGTGTGTGTGTGTGTGTGTGTGTGTGTGTGTGTGTGTGTGTGTGTGTGTGTGTGTGTGTGTGTGTGTGTGTGTGTGTGTGTGTGTGTGTGTGTGTGTGTGTGTGTGTGTGTGTGTGTGTGTGTGTGTGTGTGTGTGTGTGTGTGTGTGTGTGTGTGTGTGTGTGTGTGTGTGTGTGTGTGTGTGTGTGTGTGTGTGTGTGTGTGTGTGTGTGTGTGTGTGTGTGTGTGTGTGTGTGTGTGTGTGTGTGTGTGTGTGTGTGTGTGTGTGTGTGTGTGTGTGTGTGTGTGTGTGTGTGAAGTGTGGTAGTAAGTGTGTGTGTGTGTGTGTGTGTGTGTGTGTGTGTGTGTGTGTGTGTGTGTGTTTAGCCAGGGCTGCCCAGGACACTCACACACTGAGCATGCATCCTTGGGGACGCCTGTGTGAGGCAATGAGTCAGAGACATGCTTCTTTCTCTGAGTCAGAGATCCTGATCGATAAATACTAATAGCACACACCAAAAAAGGAGAGAGGCTGTTGGCTGAGAGGCTGAGGCTGACAGAACACAATATCCTGAGATTTCAAGCATTCAGTCCATGTGAGCCATCAAAAGTATATCTTCACACATTGTTTAAACCAACATTGTGAAGTCAATACAGCATGCAGTGATGTTGGGCTAGTTCCCACTTCGTTCTCTCTGTTCCAGTGTTTCGCTACGCCACAAGCATTTTGCTACACCTGCAATAACATCTGCTAAATATTCATATGCAACCAATAAAAATATGTCATTTGATTTTGTTTTCAGCCAGTGAGTCTCAGGGTTGTTTTGTCAAGAGCAGCAGGAACAGCTTTGTTTGTTTGGTACTACAGCCACATCAATACCGCTGGGGTGCAGAGGCCTGTGAGCTACTATTGGCCTGTCACTATTTCCTGACTCGCACACCCTCTAAGTAACACACACTGGGTCACGGCCACACACACAGGAAATGCTGCTCTACTGGCCAGGCTTTTCCTTTAGTTTTCTATTTATTTTTGACTGACGAGGCAAAATCCTTCAAACAGGCCAGGCCAAAGCGACTCATTATATATTGACATTAACAAATTTATCTCCCATTCAACAGGGTAATTATTCAAGTGTACAATCACACAGGCAATAACTGTCATAATCTTCAAATCAGCATTAGGTCATATCTGCCAAGCAGGCACAATAGCCAACAGCAGTGGTTGCTAAGGTGACATTTCAACCAGAGTGAACACTGGCAGAGCGTATTGGGGGGCATCAATCACTACCGAGCATCATTATGGTGGAATGTGAGGACCATCATTCAGCTCCAACCCAAATAGAGGAGCAGAGTTCAAGGAGCTGAATGGTGGGAGAAGTAAGCACACTTTAGAAGAACATTTTTATTTATTCAGCAGCTGTCCTGTTTGCCCTGGACGCCTTTGGTTCTGCACTTTGACTCCGTGGCTGGTGGGGTTGAGTAAGTGTGGGGCTACAAATCCAGCACGTACACCCTCCCTGGAGCATCAACAGGAGATGTGACGTTAGATAGAGGAGAGAAAGACAGAGAGAGAATGTCCATTCTCAGTCTTCTTCATCCTCTATGCATTTCCTTACCCACCCTACCTCCACCCCCTGCTTTTACCAACTCAACACCCCCTTGGCCCTAGCCACTCAGCCTCCTCCCTAGCCTCCTACAGCCTTAACCCTCCTGCCTCACCTCTTTAACCCCCCTCATCATTTTTCTCCAGTCCCAGTCCAGCTGTGGCTGTCTGCCCTGAGGGGACAGCAGCGGAGAGTGAACTCCTTGGCTTTGGAAACTCAATACATGCATCCAGGCTACGGTTGTGTTTAACAGTGCCATTCCATCCCATACACTCCCACTTGGAAAATGACATCGCAACTCTGCGTTTCAGATCTACCGTATCTTTTCCCCCACAGTGCTGAAAAATGACAAGGAGGCTAGCATCTGTAGTGGCTTTGTACTTTGGTTTGGTAATACCATTGATGGGAGAGAGATAGAAGGGGCTAAGGATCGTATGTCAGACACCACACACCTCCCTGCTCCTTCACACGATGAACTGTCAGTGCAGGCCCCAGCTCTTACAGTTGGGATGATATGTTTGGGCGGAAAAAATCTAAATCCTGTGGTTTAGAAAATCCCCCAAAACAACTTCAAGTACAGCACATATGAAAATTCCATATGAATGTTCATGCTTCCACTGAGGTAAACACTCAATACAGTTTGAAAGTAAATACAGTTTGAAAGTAAAGGCATGTCAAGGTTCAAATGGAATATGGATTCAGAAAAATGTATAAGTGAACCACATGAATGGCAGAGTAGTTGTAATGCCGAGGCTGTATTACTGCTGAGCCCTCAGCCTGAAGGGTCCCCTAGGATAAAGCATGAAACCTGAGGAGCCCCTGGGACAAAGCAGCCTTGAGAGTAGAGGGGCCACACAATGAGGTGCCTAGTCCAACACCCATGCGTTGGGGAAGAGATACAAGACCATGCACCTGTGTATGGAGTTAAACCTAGCAATGCAGACCATTCTTCTGATGTGTCACAGGGGAAAGTAATTCTGACTCCTCCTCACCCCTGTTTCTTAATGCTCACCCAGTCTCCCTCCACTGCCAGGGTGTCACTGTCTGCCAGCCCGGGTTGACAACACATCCCCACAGCCAGGACACTGTGGCACCAGGGAGCCAGAGGAGAGGACTGGTGTGTGAGTGCACACAACTACAGCTGACGTGTCATTTTCAAAGTTAGATCCATTGCCCTGTGAAAGGTCATACATTAACACTTGCCTGATTGAATTCCAATGCACCAAGCGAAACTTCCTCAGTACAGAAACTATGAACAGCGCAGCTAGCACTATTGCTGCTTATAAAATGGCTATTGGTGGGCTAAACCTTCCCATTAGCAACCTCAGTGTGATACAGATAACACAGGCCCTAGCCATTTCCATGCTGTAGGTCTACATCAGGGGTGTCAAAATCACTCCATGGTATTTTGTCTTCCTTTCAATTAAGACCTAACAACCAGGTGAGGGGAGTTCCTTACTAATCAGTGACCTTATTCATCAGATTGGAGGTCAATAGGGGTTGAGGATGCCAGGGAGGGCTTAGATTGGGAGAATAAAATCACATTTCATATAAAAAGAACAACTGCGAGTTTGGCCATTTTTCAATCCTTTTATTATAATTTCAAGAAACGATCAAAATATGAAAGAGCACTTCAAAGCACTTTAATGTAGGAATTTAAAGAGAAATACAAATCAATGGAGTAAACTAATAAATGTTCAAGTGCAGACTGTCAGCTTTAATTTGAAGGTATTTTCATCCAAAAATAATGTAAAATAATATTTCTAAAAACACTTCACAATTAATGTGGATGATTCCATTATAATGGATAGTCCTGAATAATGACTGAGAAAGTTAGATGCACAAATATCATACCCTCCCAAAAAATGCTACCTTGCCCATTATTGAAATGGCGAGAGGTTAGTATGTCTTGGGGGGTATGATATTTGTGCGTCTAACTTTCTCAATCATCATTATTCACAAATTATTACAGATTGATCCATTCAGGACTATGAATAATGATAAGTCAGAAAGTTAGACACACAAATATCGTCGCTCATCGCTCCTACCTGGGCTCGAACCAGCAACACAACGACAACAGCCATCATCGAAGCAGCTTTACCCATGCAGAGCAAAGGGAACAACCACCCCAAGGCTCAGAGCAAGTGACGTTTGAAACGCTATTAGTGCGCGCTAACTAGCCAGCCATTTCACTTCGGTCACACCAGCCTCATCTCGGGAGTTGATAGGCTTGAAGTCATAAACAGCGCAATGCTTGACGCACAATGAAGAGCTGCTGGCAAAACGCACGCAAGTGCTGTTTGAATGAATGTTTACGCACCTGCTTCTGCCTACCATCGCTCAGTCAGATACAAGTATACAAGTATCTAAGTATGCTCAGTCAGATTATATGCAACGCAGAACACGCTAGACAATATCTAGTAATATCATCAACCATGTGTATTTAACTAGTGATTATGATTGATTGTTTTTTATAAGATAAGTTTAATGCTAGCTAGCAACTTACCTTGGCTTACTGCATTCGCGTAACAGGCAGTCTCCTTGTGGAGTGCAACGAGAGAGAGGCAGGTCGTTATTGCGTTGGACTAGTTAACTGTAAGGTTGCAAGATTGGATCCCCCGAGCTGACAAGGTGAACATCTGTTGTTCTGTCCCTGAACAAGGCAGTTAACCCACCGTTCCTAGGCCGTCATTGAAAATAAGAATGTGTTCTTAACTGACTTGCCTAGTTAAATAAAAGGTATAAAAAAAATACAAAAATGTTTTTTTAAACCGATTTCCGATTGTTATGAAAACCTGAAATCGGCCCTAATTAATGGGCCATTCCGATTAATCGGTCGACCTCTAGTCTTGGGTGTCTGGGATGATGGTGTTGATGTGTGTCATGACCAGCCTTTCAAAGGACTTCATAATTACAGATGTGAGTACTACAGAGCGATAGTCATTTAGGGAGGTTATCTTGGAGCTCTTGGGAACAGGGACAATGCTGGTCAGCTTGAAACATGTTGGGATGACAGACTGGAGCAAGGAGTGCCAGAGTGGTGTTGGCTTGTGGAGGCATGTAGACGCATACTTTCTTGCCGCAAGAAGTGTGTACGGACCCTCAAGTAAAGCACATTCCACCATGTCAAACCCAGAAGACCATGTTTCTTCTGCTGTTATTGTGGACAGCAGGCAGAGATTCCCCCCAGATGATCCCCTCTAATTATCCTGTAGTCGCTCTGCCATGCAGACAAGTGATGGACGACATCGCCTCAGGAAAGGGAACACACAGCCGGATGCCACGTCTGCTGCCAGAGAGACTGACCCAAGAGACTACAGACCTAAAACTATAAAGAGCAGAGTGCATTAACCCCGAAAAAGCCACATGGGGAACATTAACAGTTCCGTTGTGATTTGTATGACCTATCCTCTAAACAGTCCCCCCCATAAAGTCTTATTCCACTCGTTTTCTTTCTCCATTCTTAACCACCCTTCTCCTCCAGTCCTCCTCCTCGTTCGACCACAAAAGACAGCACTGTGGAGAATGTGTGGTTTAGCCCGCTTTTGAGTTGAGCCGGTTAGAGGGAGGGCAACCAGAGAGCAACAGCGCTTCCATTCAAGACCAGCGCTTCCAATCAAGACCAGCGCTTCCATTCAAGACCAGCGCTTCCAATCAAGACCAGCGCTTCCAATCAAGACCAGCGCTTCCAATCAAGACCAGCGCTTCCAATCAAGACCAGCGCTTCCAATCAAGACCAGCGCTTCCAATCAAGACCAGCGCTTCCAATCAAGACCAGCGCTTCCAATCAAGACCAGCGCTTCCAATCAAGACCAGCGCTTCCAATCAAGACCAGCGCTTCCTTTCAAGACCAGCGCTTCCTTTCAAGACCAGCGCTTCCTTTCAAGACCAGCGCTTCCATTCAAGACCAGCGCTTCCATTCAAGACCAGCGCTTCCATTCAAGACCAGCGCTTGCATTCAAGGGGCTGGTTTAGAGTAATAACAGGGTAACTACCATGAAACCCTAGACCAAGACACTGGATGGTTGAGAGTCCAGATGAGAAGCTAAGCTTCAGCAGTGATGGGGGCCAGGCCTCTTATTTCATCTCTTATGGACTAATACTTTTGACCTGGAGCTATGAAGGAAGTATGTGAGAGAATAGTTGGAGAGACAGTGAGGTGAGGTGATCGTATAAGAGTATACCCCTAGGGGTTACATGCTACAGTATCTGAGTTGGTTTAACAAGTTTTTTTTTACCCAGAAAACATACGATTCATCCCACAAGAGCAATGGAAATGACCTGTAGCCAGTTTGCATCACATCATACCATTCATCATTTAATAGTTGTATAAGCATAGAGGGAGTGGGTGGTATGGAAAGCTACAAGCTTGAGCATATTGATGACGCAAAGTCCATGACAACAATGGTGTCTTTTCTGTACTGTACACAAAAGCATTTATACATTGTGTTCACTTATCTTGGCCAGAAATCTGCAGATTCTTTCCTTTCCTCCTCTTGATTCAGTCTTCCACTTCAAATCCAGGTCTTTGCAAAGCACCCCCCCAATAAGAAACAAAGATATCCTTGGAATAACAGAAAAGGAAGACCGAAGTATCCGATTTTTAAAAAATGTAGCATTTTTAAAGGAAAAGGGGCTTTTGAAGAACAGGTCAGATTGGGGGAAAATGTATCTTCAAGAAGCAGCTGGCTGGTGGACAGAGGCAAAGCACAGCTGGAAGTTGATTGCTCACATGCACACACACAGTCTCTATCTCTTCCCCTTTTCAATTACACACACACACACACACATGTATTGGTTTGTCTAAACAGTGGCAGTATCGATTCCTGGGGAAATGATTTTCACATTAGCCACACTAGGTAACAAACACACTGTGCCCTTGTGTCCTAGCATGCTGAGCATATATAGGATCTATTAAAATGTTTGTTTGCTGATGTATTCCTCTTTGTCTCGGTGTGTGAAGAATAGCAACTCAGTTTCATTGAACAATTACCACAATAATCCATTTAAAAACAGCGCTCGCAGACAATAGGATTACTTGGATTCCCATGTCCTGGAGTGACTCTGGAGAAGTTGTAGTACAACTGGACCAGTCATCTCATTCTCAGCACTGTCAGTTACTACTGAACTCCTCTGCATGTTCCCATGGAAACAGTACCTCTATGATCAAGCTCCAGTAAAATCAATCATGTATCAAATAAACCCACCAAATCTCTGATAAAATGTAAATGTATTTCATATGTATAAAGTCTTACAAGTTATTGGTGATATGCATCATTGGAGTGCCCTATAAAATGTAATTACTACACATCATAACATACAACTGTATAGGGATGCACAATGCAGGACAACAGCATATGAGCCTCCAGACAGTTAATGGTCTGCAGCCCCTACAGATAACAATCACATTTACTACTCTGAGAGGAGGCAGAAAGCTCAAAGTAAACTTCACCCTGCTCAGTTCATCTACCCCCCACTCATCCCCAGTAAAAACACCAACCACAGGCCTGTGGACAAAGTCATCAACTTAAACAGTCGAGATAATCTTCCCTGCAGCCAGACAGCCCGCCGACATTTGAACCATTTAAAGACTGTTCTGTTGTCAGTCTTAACGGGCAGCGAGCTCTTCTGAGGAAGAGCAGCGATATTCACCCTGCCTCATGCCTGGAGTTGTGACAGCTGAGATAATCCATTTGTATAGAGCTGCTTCAGCTCTGTGTAAATATCTTGACGAGGAAGAATGTAAAGCAGCAGGATCTCTAATCAGAGGCTTAGAAGAGTGTGTCGGCAGCCAGGACCCGTTTCACCACAGAAACACATCGGGATATCTCCCTCCCACAATGAGCCTCACATTGATCTCATGTTTGCTGATTTCCTCAGCTATTCCTTCTCCATTATCATGCGATATCTGTGCAAACCAATGTGTGCTAGCACCAGAGAAGACTCAAGATCGCGAGACTCAAAAGATTCCATTACTTCCTGAAACTCCTGCAGGGAAGATTTAGACAAGTCAATGAGAGAGTGGTATGTTCTCATTTCACAGGAAGTAATCACGTGTTGAGTCTTGGTTCTTAAGCTTCTCTGCTTCTAGCATGCATTGGCTTGCACGAATGTAGCGCAGAAAAAATGGGAAATGGCTATTTTCACCATCAAACTAGCTCCCTTCTAAGCACTGACAATGCCCTCAACTCCCGGGGACAGAGGGATGATAGTGGAGGCAGCAGCGCAAACACCTGAGGTGCATCTGGACATCTGGTCAGACATCTGGTCACCAAGCCAAGGCCCTGAGACACAGTGGATCGGTAGAATGGATGGAGCCTGGCTCTGGATGGGGCTGACGGGCCACATAGCAGCATTCTCTCACAGGGACCCAGAGAGGAGATTCCTGTATGAAGGTATGACTCTTCACATTGGGGTTAAACCTCACTGATTCGAGATGAGTTTGATGGTGATCGTAAGTGTTGACGAAAACATGCTATGAAGCTGGAGAATGAGGTAACTTAGAATGTTAGAACGCATCAGGCACTGTCCAATTCAATTGCATCACTTCCCTTCTTACTGAAAACTATTTCCCCTTGAAGATCAACTATTGAAGGCTCACACAATACTTCCGCAATCACGCTCATTATCATCACTTCAGACACTTGTGGAACATTCTCTATCTGATGGCCACAAGAGAGCTATGCTCGCTGACATTTTGCCAAGAGCCCATCTTCAAAGCACCAGCCTAACCTCAATTGAAAGAGCCATAAATAACAGATAGGCACAGATTTCGGAGTTTTACGACCAAAGATGTGCATAGATTTTGAATGGCTGTTTTAAAAAGGCCTATCTGCTAATGACTCAGAATGCTGACGAATCCCAGCAGCCTCACACTGCAGGGAGGAAGGGAGGGAGACCCACCCACCCTGACTGGTGCAACACAAGCCTATACAGACAAAATACTAAGTAGGAAAACTCAATTCCACCTCACCAAATTAAAATGACAACTCAAAAAAAATAAAAAAATCTAACAGAAAAGATTGTAGCACTATAAATCAAGAGGACTTTGCTATGTGGGCACGAAGAGGAGTATCCCCTGATCAAGAAAGCTGATGGTAGTTATGGCCATTCTGGTGGTTTTACCCTCGGGCATGATGGGCAAAAATTTCCTCACAACCAAATCCATAGAGAGATGGCGGAATGACCTTGGGCTTGGAGATGAAACTGTGGTTGGATCCCCTACCTGATAATGGGAAGAGGTTGGTTAATTTGGGTTTACACCTGACATTTGACTGGGTGCGGAGTAGTGTGACAACGCTGTAGGAGTCACTCCCTATAGGAACAATTATACTGTAATGCTTAACATGAGGAAAAAACTAATTCCTTGCTATACTTGTTATAATGCGGTAACAAGGATCTTGTCTGGGCCCTAACTCCTGTAAATAAAATGCATTTCATCTGTGTAGCGTTCATCAAGTGTTGGATTTTTCACTTAAAAGTCTTCATAGGTTTGGTCCATGTGATATTTATTTTCCTGTTCACTCACGTTTCAACTATTTTAGGATGGCCCTACCACGCAGTCTGCAGCCAGCTCAGTCTCACTCCCCCTCAGTCCCAGTCAGCCAAACTATATGGATTTTTCAGCAGGCAACTGTACTGAAAGCTTAGCCGTGAAAAATTAGGAAGTGTAAAAAAGATGAAAGAACCTGCCCCCACAGGGGACCAGAGGCCGGGGAGGCTAACGTAATCTTCCCCTCCTTTTCCAGAGCCTTAATCTGGGGCCAGATCTAAGGAGAGGAAAATGCCTTATACAGCCCTCTTTCCCAGGTAATTACATTGGAAGGCAATGTGGAGGAAGTGACAGAGGGTCACATACTGTTGTCTCATCCTATGACTAGCCCTCAGGGGCTGTTCAATAGCCAGGTCCCACCCGCTTTCCCATGGCAAAGGTCTCTCTGTCTGGGCCAACAATCCTGTTTATCAATACAATCTGTTCAGTTTCTCGTCCCGTTTCCTTTGATCCCTTAAATCAGTAGACCTCTAAGTGACACTAATAGCTAGTTTGGCTTTTCACTTTGTGTTGACATATCCAGGCCTTTGAGATTAATAAATTAAATGATATCAGTTTCCCCAAAGCTCTTAACAGTAAACTGGATCATAAGTCATGCAGGATTCGATAAAGACAGGAAGCCATTTTTTTAAATATTGGGCCACAGCACTAGAGAACCACAAGGCATCTGCCCAGAGTGTGTGTATGAGAAAGAGAGATTGAGAGAAGGAGGGAGGATATCATCTTACAGACCCAGCCCTTTGTTTCTCCACACTATAGAGAGCAGGTCTGTCTGGGCCTTTCTCTGTGAGTCAGTCTCCCTCAGAGCCTTTACTCAATGACGTGGCCCACTCCCTCCTCTACGCTGCGGGCGAGTGTGTGTATTTGTGTATGTATGCATGCCAAAAAGTGTGTGTGTGGCCTCAGACCTCTGCTCACGCATGTGCCACATGCCCAGGTGACCATACATCACCCCTCCTCTGATCCCCCCGTTAAACAGAAGAAATCACAGCACCCTGAGGAAGACTGATTCTTCCTCCAAGCACATCGCCTGATTAAGAAGTAAGACTTCCTCCACACACACGTCCTAATTAAAAAGTAAGACAGATTAGTCGGGTGACACACACACAATGGACAGAGCACTAGTGTTTGCAGGTGAATGCTATTTCACAGTATTCATTCAGTATGCCCATATTGCCAGGAAATTAGTTACCCTTAGTATTTAAGGATAAAGTGTTTTACTTTCAGACATCCTCCACATCCTTCTGTATTGGACTTCCGGCGCCAACAGAGATGGCCGCCTCGCTTCGCGTTCCTAGGAAACTATGCAGTTTTTTGTTTTTTTACGTTTTATTTCTTACATTAGTACCCCAGGTCATCTTAGGTTTCATTACATACAGTCGAGAAGAACTACTGAATATAAGATCAGCGTCAACTCACCATCAGTACGACCAAGAATATGTTTTCCGCGACGCGGATCCTGTGTTCTGCCTTACAAACAGGTCAACGGAATTGATTCCATGCAGCGACCCCAAAAAACGACTTCGTAAAAGAGGGAAACGTAGTGCTCTTCTGGTCAGACTCCGGACACGGGCACATCGTGCACCACTCCCTAGCATTCTTCTTGCCAATGTCCAGTCTCTTGACAACAAGGTTGATGAAATCCGAGCAAGGGTAGCATTCCAGAGGGACATCAGAGACTGTAACGTTCTCTGCTTCACGGAAACATGGCTCACTGGAGAGACGCTATCCGGGGCGGTGCAGCCAACGGGTTTCTCCACGCATCGCGCCGACAGAAACAAACATCTTTCTGGTAAGAAGAGTGGCGGGGGCGTATGCCTCATGACTAACGAGACATGGTGTGATGAAAGAAACATACAGGAACTCAAATCCTTCTGTTCACCTGAATTAGAATTCCTCACAATCAAATGTAGACCGCATTATCTACCAAGAGAATTCTCTTCGATTATAATCACAGCCGTATATATCCCCCCCCAAGCAGACACATCGATGGCTCTGAACGAACTTTATTTAACTCTTTGCAAACTGGAAACCATTTATCCGGAGGCTGCATTCATTGTAGCTGGGGATTTTAACAAAGCTAATCTGAAAACAAGACTCCCTAAATTTTATCAGCATATCGATTGCGCAACCAGGGCTGGTAAAACCTTGGATCATTGTTACTCTGAGTTCCGCGACGCATATAAGGCCCTGCCCCGCCCCCCTTTCGGAAAAGTTGACCACGACTCCATTTTGTTGATCCCTGCCTACAGACAGAAACTTAAACAAGAGGCTCCCACGCTGAGGTCTGTCCAACGCTGGTCCGACCAAGCTGACTCCACACTCCAAGACTGCTTCCATCACGTGGACTGGGACATATTTCGTATTGCGTCAGATAAAAATATTGACGAATACGCTGATTCGGTGTGCGAGTTCATTAGAACGTGCGTTGAAGATGTCGTACCCATAGCAACGATAAAAACATTCCCTAACCAGAAACCGTGGATTGATGGCAGCATTCGCGTGAAACTGAAAGCGCGAACCACTGCTTTTAATCAGGGCAAGGTGTCTGGTAACATGACCGAAAACAAACAGTGCAGCTATTCCCTCCGCAAGGCTATTAAACAAGCTAAGCGTCAGTACAGAGACAAAGTAGAATCTCAATTCAACGGCCCAGACACAAGAGGCATGTGGCAGGGTCTACAGTCAATCACGGACGACAAGAAGAAACCCAGCCCAGTCACGGACCAGGATGTCTTGCTCCCAGGCAGACTAAATAACTTTTTTGCCCGCTTTGAGGACAATACAGTGCCACTGACACGGCCTGCAACGAAAACATGCAGTCTCTCCTTCACTGCAGCCGAGGTGAGTAAGACATTTAAACGTGTTAACCCTCGCAAGGCTGCAGGCCCAGATGGCATCCCCAGCCGCGCCCTCAGAGCATGCGCAGACCAGCTGGCCGGTGTGTTTACGGACATATTCAATCAATCCCTATACCAGTCTGCTGTTCCCACATGCTTCAAGAGGGCCACCATTGTTCCTGTTCCCAAGAAAGCTAAGGTAACTGAGCTAAAACGACTACCGCCCCGTAGCACTCACTTCCGTCATCATGAAGTGCTTTGAGAGACTAGTCAAGGACCATATCACCTCCACCCTACCTGACACCCTAGACCCACTCCAGTTTGTTTACCGCCCAAATAGGTCCACAGACGATGCAATCTCAACCACACTGCACACTGCCCTAACCCACCTGGACAAGAGGAATACCTATGTGAGAATGCTGTTCATCGACTACAGCTCGGCATTCAACACCATAGTACCCTCCAAGCTCGTCATCAAGCTCGAGACCCTGAGTCTCGTGGTAGGCTTGATTACCAACAACGACGAGACGGCCTACAGGGAGGAGGTGAGGGCCCTCGGAGTGTGGTGTCAGGAAAATAACCTCACACTCAACGTCAACAAAACTAAGGAGATGATTGTGGACTTCAGGAAACAGCAGAGGGAACACCCCCCTATCCACATCGATGGAACAGTAGTGGAGAGGGTAGCAAGTTTTAAGTTCCTCGGCATATACATCACAGACAAACTGAATTGGTCCACTCACACTGACAGCGTCGTGAAGAAGGCGCAGCAGCGCCTCTTCAACCTCAGGAGGCTGAAGAAATTTGGCTTATCACCAAAAGCACTCACAAACTTCTACAGATGCACAATCGAGAGCATCCTGGCGGGCTGTATCACCGCCTGGTACGGCAACTGCTCCGCCCTCAACCGTAAGGCTCTCCAGAGGGTAGTGAGGTCTGCACAACGCATCACCGGGGCAAACTACCTGCCCTCCAGGACACCTACACCACCCGATGTTACAGGAAGGCCATAAAGATCATCAAGGACATCAACCACCCGAGCCACTGCCTGTTCACCCCGCTATCATCCAGAAGGCGAGGTCAGTACAGGTGCATCAAAGCTGGGACCGAGAGACTGAAAAACAGCTTCTATCCCAAGGCCATCAGACTGTTAAACAGCCACCACTAACATTGAGTGGCTGCTGCCAACACACTGACATTGACACTGAACCAACTCCAGCCACTTTAATAATGGGAATTGATGGGAAATGATGTAACTATATCACTAGCCACTTTAAACAATGCTACCTTATATAATGTTACTTACCCTACATTATTCATCTCATATGCATACGTATATACTGTACTCTATATCATCGACTGCATCCTTATGTTATACATGTATCACTAGCCACTTTAACTATGCCACTTTGTTTACTTTGTCTACATACTCATCTCATATGTATACACTGTACTCGATACCATCTACTGTATGCTGCCATGTACCATCACTCATTCATATATCCTTATGTACATATTCTTTATCCCCTTACACTGTGTATAAGACAGTAGTTTTGGAATTGTTAGTTAGATTACTTGTTGGTTATCACTGCATTGTCGGAACTAGAAGCACAAGCATTTCGCTACACTCGCATTAACATCTGCTAACCATGTGTATGTGACAAATAAAATGTATTTGATTTTTATTGCATATCTTTGATCTAAATTAGATCACTCCCCAAGCAATCCTTTTGATTAAGCAACTATTAATGTAATTATAAAAATCAGGCTTAAAGGTAGCATTATAATAAGCAATATTGTCAAAAATATCCAATCCCTCTATGATAAAAAATAAATAAAAGAAGCAGTTTATCAAAAAACAGGATGCCCCTTTTACATTCTTCTTGTGTGTCCACTTTGGCTAAAACGATCTTTGCTCTACTTGGGTCAATGACTTAACAGTAACAGAACTGAACAGAACAGCATCAGGCAGGCAGTCTATTTCCAGACCAACGTGAGTTGAAAGACTAACAGGGATTGCTGTGTGCCTGCTGCTAGTGCCCTGCCAGTCTCAATCATTAGAAACATGAGCCTACAGGGACTCACTGTGCTCCACTTTCATTCTAACTTCAAAAAACTCAAAAAGAATGCATGACAAAAATGGGCATTAAACTGCAGTGCATCACCTGCTCCAATCCTTGTGCAATGGTGGCCTGACTTGCTGTAACAATGACATCATAAAAAAGCTGGATGGAAATACCTGATAGCTCAGGCATCTGGTGTGTCTATTACCCCATGAACCGGTAAACTTGGTGGGTTATAAAAATACTAACTGGACATGAGAGAGAAGTAGAGCACTTTCTCATTTATGTCACAGTGGGGTAATCACCTAACCAAATGTAAAAGGAAAGAAGAGGGTGAATATTTCAGTTGCATAGCAACGGGGCCATCTTACAGCCACAGCTGTCAGGGCCAGAGGCTCCACATTACACCCACCAGTAAGGCAGCAGCATGGGACTGGAGGAGCAGGGGTCGAGGGCCAGAGTGCACTGGACAGAGGGGAAACCGCAGGGCCTCAGGGGGGTGGACAGAGGGGGATAGAACAGGGGACCTGGAGTCGTGTTTCGCTCTACTAAGCCTGATCTTTATTCAAGACCCTTTACTTGACCTGTCAGGCCTCTATGCTTTCAAGATGACACCAGCACTGATTGTGTGTGCGCGCGCAGGCATATGCGTGTGTGTGAGAGAGAGAGAGAGTTTTCAGTGTCTGAAAGATAATGTGTGGGTGTGTCTAACTTCAGCATAGGTGGTGACTCAGTGGGGATATTCTACAGATCTGTTTTCTGTCCGTATGCCCCAGGATGATACAGTTGAAACCAGAACGTTTCGTCCTGAACCATTTCATTTTTCTTTCCGTTCCACCCTTTCCAACCAGCAAAATAAAGTTCTGAACCATTTCATTTTTCTTTCCGTTCTGAACCAGTTTGAACCCCACAAAAAGTACCAGTTTATATCATCCCTTTTTAAACCTCTGAAATATACAATTATTATTATTTTTTATTTTTTTACAACATTTAATTACTTCACCAATCAGCGGAGATAGAGCAGCTTGCTGTGGAGCGGGTAAGCCATTTCATCTGTATAGGAAAGAGCTACTCGTATTTTGCTGTAACAGCATGGTTTAATCATAATGAGAAAAAATCAGGTCACAGTATAGGGTGCGAGATGCAACTTAAATTGAGGGTGAGGAGAGAGAGAGGATGGAGGACGCTTGCCTTGAAGAGCTGGGCATCTGGTTATGACATGAATTATCTGAATTAGGCCCACCGAATTATGGAGGAACTTTGAATATCTGAACTTCCAAGTTGGTTTAACGATGGACCAGAGCAAATGTTAACTAACAAGCTTGTGAGTGCAGAGGAGCTGCAAAAATTATAAACAATTAGCTTTTTGTGGTTTATAAATTCAATTTGATTCGTGATAACTATAGTATCCTTATCTAGCATTGAAAAAGTGAATCCCTTCTTCTCTAATTAAACATGTCTCGCTAATTTCTGAATTAAGTTTGTAATGTCATCAGTAGGCTACAGTAATCTATGCTTCAGAGGGGCGAGGTAGGTAGCCTACGCACACCCCTGGCAAAGATTTCCAGCTGGCATACAGCAGACGCTGGAATAGTTCCGTGTTCACGTGCTAGTCGTAACTCTGACATTTCTGACTTGCTAACTAGTTATACACATGCTGCATGTATATACACTGTTGCAACCAATTAGCAAGCCGCACATTTTTGTTTCCAGTTCTGACTAGCACGTGAACACTGCATAAATTTGTGACAGAGTGATGGCTTTGCAAAGGCTCTTGGTTCTCCGGAACACAAAACATTAACCCATTCCCATGCTTTTAATTTAATTATTTTCCAGTTTTGTTCCCATAACCAGTTCCAACCCTTGGTAGAAACTAGTGATGGGGAAAAAGAACTAAATAATTGTTAAAATGGATACAGATGTATATCATAATATTTTTGGACGATATATCTATAACTAGTCGGCTGTACCTGTGCCAAACTCCAATATTTTCATTCAATCTTTTTTTAAATAGTGAGCCAACACTTACTTCCATGACTGATCAAAACAAATGTGGATGCTCTTGTCTCACTGTAGCAGACATATAGTGAGCAATATGTTTGGAACAGCAAATCGCTGTAAAATACTGAGAATTATGAGAATCACAATACGTATCGACACCTAACTATAGTGATAATATCGTGAGGTTCCTAGCAATTCACAGGCCTAGTAGAAACAAGGCTTTCAGGTTGGGAATCACATTGCGATATTTTTTTTCTCACTTTTATTTTTTAATCAGGTAGGCTAGTTGAGAACAAGTTCTCATTTACAACTGCGACCTGGCCAAGATAAAGCAAAGCAGTGCGACACAAACACATAATTACACATGGGATAAACAAATGTACAGTCAATGACACAATAGAAAAGTCTATATACAGTGTGTGCAAATGATGTAAGATTAGGGAGGTAAGGCAATAAATAGGCCGTAGTGGGGAAATAATTACAATTTACAATTAAACACTGGAGTGATAGATGTGCAAGTAGAGTTACTGGGGTGCAAAGGAGAAAAAAAAAGAACAAATTGGGAATGAGGTAGTTGGGTGGGCTATTTACAGATGGGCTGTGTACAGGTGCAATGATCAGTAACCTGCTCTGACAGCTAATGCTGGCAGTCACTGGCAGCAGAGAACTGGAAGGAAAAGCAGCCAAAGTAGAAGTTGTCTTTGGGGATGACCAGTGAAATATACCTGCTGGAGCGTGTGCCACTGGTGGGTGCTCCTATGGTGACCGGTGACCTGAGATAAGGCGGGACTTTACCTAGCAAAGAGTTATAGATGACCTGGAGCCAGTGGGTTTGGCGATGAATATGAAGCGAGGGCCAGCCAACTATTGCATACAGGTCGCAGTGGTGGGTGGTATATGGGGCTTTGGCGACAAAACAGATAACACTGTGATTACTCAGCAAATTGGATGCAGTCTGTGTCTTGGAGGCTATTTTGTAAATGACGGTCGCTGAAGTCAAGGATCGGTAGGATAGTCAGTTTTACTAGTATGTTTGGCAGCATGAGTGAAGATTTAATTTTGGATTGTAGATGCTTACTGTGAGTCTGGAAAGAGAGTTTAGTCTACCCAGAGACCTAAGTATTTGTAGTAATCCACATATTCTAAGTCAGAACCGTCCAGAGTAGTGATGCTAGACGGGCGGGCGGGTGCGGACAGCAATCGGTTGAAGAGCATGCATTTAGTTTTACTTGCATTCAAGAGCAGTTGGAGGCCACGGAAGGAGTGTTGTATGGCATTGAATCTCGTCTGGAAGTTTGCTAACACAGTGTCCAAAGAAAGGCCAGAAGTATACAGAATGGTGTCGTCTGCGTAGAGGTGCATCAAAGAAGCGACATCATTGATGTATACAGAGAAGCGAGTCGGCCCAAGAATTGAACCCTGTGGCACCCCCATAGAGACTGCCAGAGGTCCAGACAACAGGCCCTCCGATTTGACACACTGAACTCCGAGAAGTAGATGCTGAGCCAGGTGAGGTAGTCATTTGAGAAACCAAGGCTGTTAAGTTTGGCGATAAGAATGTCGTGATTGACAGAGACGAAAGCCTTGGCCAGGTCGATGAAGACGGCTGCACAGTACTGTCTTTTATCAATGGCAGTTATGATATCGTTTAGGACCTTAAGCGTGGCTGAGGTGCACCCATAGCCAGCTCGGAAACCAGATTGCATAGCGGAGAAGGTACGGTGGGATTCAAAATGGTCGATTATCTATTTGTTAACTTGGTGCATCCATTCTGTAAATGGATGGAATAGTGCAGACTCGTGACAAATATACTATGTATGGAAAGCCAGACGGGTCATTACATTGAGACCTAAGCACATTTACGCCCATGATCTCAACATTATGACCCCTTTGGTTTTCCACAAAATGAATGTCCCATTTCTTCAGCAGTTATCATTGTGACATAATTGCAGACTGAGGACAAATTCTGTCCAAGAAGCCCTGAAATAGACTGCAGGCGGAGGGAAGGAGAGAGCAGAGACGTTGCATTAAACATAGTGAAGACCAAAAGGAAGGCCACACCCTTGAAGAACCCCTTGTCCATGCGTGATCGCTGGCAGCAGGAACACAATAAGGAATATGGCGCACAGCTCTCAATTTCCTAAATGGGCCTTAGAACAGAGCACCCATCACAGCCGTGGCAGGAAATGTACCCATGTCTCCAGTACAGGAGTTCACAAGACCAGCCTGGTGCTCCTGACTCAGACAGCCAGCCCTCCTTCAGACCTTCACACAGGCCCAAGCCCTCTCCTCTGTCTCCTGCTTCCTACAACAGCCCTTTCATGTGTGGGTGATAAGCCATGGGAGACCATGGGGAAACTCTTCACTATTTCCGATACTACTCCAAAATGTTCCCAGCTTGGGCAAGAACGAGGTGGCAGTGGCCACAAGCCAGTTGAACCATTTTGTGTCTCCACAGTTATGAAACAGCATTGTATTTTTCCATAACTAAAGGACAGAGGGTTGCTCCTTTTGGCTCCAGGCTATAATAAAATCAGGTTTAGAGGATACAAAGGAGACGAGGCCTCTGGCTGACATTTCATTGACTGCTGCTTTTTAAAGAGCAGCTTCCCCCTCTCGTCTCCTCACGGTGGTCCCGGACGTCAGTTTGAGGCTGCCTTCGCTGAAGTGGTGGCCTTTAGCTATTGATTACGGTGACAGTCAGCTCTAAGCCTCCTTTCCCGCAGGTTAAGAGGTTAAGGTAGAAGGGGGATGTGGGGGACAAGAGGGGCAATTCCACAGTAAAAGAATGATGCTGAGAAATCAGCTTTTTCACTTTAAAATGTCAATCAAAAAACAATTATCGCTAAGTTAAAGAAAACATACAACTCTAAAAACACATTTACTTGAAGAACAGTGCATATGCAAAGTTTGGTAACAGAATGACGGTTTGTGCTGTTGGTGCATTCATTCTGTTACCAAACTTTGCATCTGCTTCTTGTAAAGCAATCAGTGGAAATTGTTAAAAGTCATCCGTGTGCATAGATTGTATGGTTTGTTTAACTTTGCCATCATTGGTTTTTGTTTGGAACACATTTTAAAGCAAGAAATCTCAGCATCACTCTGTTACGATGGAAATTCCCAGATTCAAAGGATCAGTCAACATACAGTACCAGTCAAATGTTTGAACACCTACTCATTAGTTTTTCATTTTTTTAAACTATTTTCTACATTGTAGAATAATAGTGAAGACATCAAAACAATGAAATAACACATGGAATCATGTATTAATTAAATTTGAGATTCTTCAAAGTAGCCACCCTTTGCCTTGATGACAGCTTTACACACTCTTAGAGAATGCCAAACCAGCTTCATGCGGTAGTCACCTGGAATGCATTTCAATTAACAGGTGTGCCTTGTTCCAAGTGAATGTGAAACTTCTATGCTTCTTATAGCATTTGAGCCAATCAGTTGTGTTGACAAGGTAGGGGTGGTATACAGAAGATAGCCCTATTTGGTAACAGACCAAGTCCATATTATGGCAAGAACAGCTCAAATAAGCAAAGAGAAATGACAGTCCATCATTACTTTATGACATGAAGGTCAGTCAATATGGAACATTTCAAGAACTTTGAAAGTTTCTTCAAGTGCAGTCGCAAAAACAATTAAGAACTATGATGAAAGTGGCTCTCATGAGGACCACCACAAAGAAAGACCCAGAGTTAACTCTGCTGCAGAGGATAAGTTCATTAGTTACCAGACTCAGAAATTTGCCTATGATAAAATTAAAAGAAGCAGTTTATCAAAAAACTGTGAATGCCCCTTTTACATTCTTCTTGTGTGTCCACTTTGGCTAAAACTCTTTGCTCTGCTTGGGTCAATGACTTAACAGTAACAGAACTGAACAGAACAGCATCAGGCAGGCAGTCTATTTCCAGACAAACGTGAGTTGAAAGACTAACAGGGATTGCTGTGTGCCTGCTGCTAGTGCCCTGCCAGTCTCAATCATTAGAAACATGAGCCTACAGGGACTCACTGTGCTCCACTTTCATTCTAACTTTTTTTTTAAAGAAACCAAAAATATTTTGTACGAATTCACCTGGTCAGTCTGTCATGGAAAGAGAGGAAGGTGTTCCAAATGTTTTGTACACTCTGTGTATAATATGGGAACAGGGTGCTATATGGAATGCAGACAGGGAAACCATAGGGAACACACAAAACCAGAGAAAGTAAGCTTAGTTTTTGGCTGCATCTTTACAGTGGACACGATTGAGTCTTACATATAGAGCCTTACATATTGGATAACACTGATGGATAGCACTGTGTACATCAGTAACATTAGACAGTAAGGACACAAGGAGGTTTGGCCAAACAGCCATGATATAGAAGACAAAATGTCAGGAAATATTGAGCGAAATAATCACTCATCATAAAAAAAAGGCCACAATGTTTGGTTAGACACTGAAGAGAGTGATATTAGTTTACCTGATTTGGAGATGAACGAACCCCATTTGTCAACGAGAAGGCATCGTCATCATCATGTCATCACTGTGACAGATTAAACAGTCTCCTCTCTGAATACATCTATAATGCATGGGATGACTTCATGACTCAATAGTGTACATGCCTTGGTAATGAAGTGGTTTCAGTACAGTGTCATTATGTTACCTTTCTTATGCACTTACAGTACCAACAATGTAGCTCATGTTTATAATGCATCTAGGGCCAGTTTCCCAGACAAAGATTAAGACTAATCCTGGACTAAGAGATATTCCACATTGAAATAGCCTCTTATTTTAGCCCAGGACTAGCCTTAATCTGTGTCTGGTTAACCGGCCCCTAGAGGAAACCCAAGTGCTGAAATGGTTGTGTCTTTTAAAACAGGGAAGAAGTGGGGAGACTTGGGGAGATTTGTTGAGGACATGTAGCTGTAGCCTGATTTCTTCCCAGAGGTCTGTTACAGGACAAGCCGGGTACCTGAGCCGAGCAACAACAGCTTGTGGACCCATTGCTGTGGTCACTCTGGCTTTAAAAATAGAAAGGAGGAAGCCAAAGTGGCAGATGTCACATTGTTTAAGCAAATGGAGGAAATAGAGGGGACTGGGACTGGCTGCCTTAGCCTGCCTTGTAGGATGTTTACACTTGTCTTAAAGAGAGCCTCCACCACAAAACACATAAACAGCTTACCTCCACACAAGAAATTAGTTTGCTAAACACGAACACAGATTAAAAAGACTCGGAAACTGTGAGACAGAGGCGATGACCTGAACCGTCTAATTCCTAGTCTGACCTCATCCGTCTGTCTGCCCATTCACCCAAAAGATTTACACCCAACTCGCCCAACAGACAGGCTGTTGGTCTGTTTGTATGTCCATTTGCCCATGCGTCCCAAATAGTTACACCCAACTCAGCTGCAGACAGCAGCCTCGCCCAACAGACAGGCTAGGGATCTGTCTGTCCTTCCATCTGTCGGTTCTCTCAAGAGGTTCAAAGGAATGGAGTGGCTGCCAGGCAGGGTGGGTGAAATCCCACCAGCCTCGCCCAACAGACAGGCTAGGGATCTGTCTGTCCTTCCATCTGTCGGTTCTCTCAGGAGGTTCAAAGGAATGGAGTGGCTGCCAGGCAGGGTGGGTGAAATCCCACTAGCCTCGCCCAACAGACAGGCTAGGGATCTGTCTGTCCTTCCATCTGTCGGTTCTCTCAGGAGGTTCAAAGGAATGGAGTGGCTGCCAGGCAGGGTGGGTGAAATCCCACTAGCCTCGCCCAACAGACAGGCTAGGGATCTGTCTGTCCTTCCATCTGTCGGTTCTCTCAGGAGGTTCAAAGGAATGGAGTGGCTGCCAGGCAGGGTGGGTGAAATCCCACCAGCCTCGCCCAACAGACAGGCTAGGGATCTGTCTGTCCTTCCATCTGTCGGTTCTCTCAGGAGGTTCAAAGGAATGGAGTGGCTGCCAGGCAGGGTGGGTGAAATCCCACCAGCCTCGCCCAACAGACAGGCTAGGGATCTGTCTGTCCTTCCATCTGTCGGTTCTCTCAGGAGGTTCAAAGGAATGGAGTGGCTGCCAGGCAGGGTGGGTGAAATCCCACCAGCCTCGGCCAACAGACAGGCTAGGGATCTGTCTGTCCTTCCATCTGTCGGTTCTCTCAGGAGGTTCAAAGGAATGGAGTGGCTGCCAGGCAGGGTGGGTGAAATCCCACCAGCCTCGCCCAACAGACAGGCTAGGGATCTGTCTGTCCTTCCATCTGTCGGTTCTCTCAGGAGGTTCAAAGGAATGGAGTGGCTGCCAGGCAGGGTGGGTGAAATCCCACCAGCCTTGCTCAACAGCGTGGTCCAATTTCATTAACGCCGCATATCTCATATCAGCACTGATGCAGAGCAGCTCCACGCAGTCAAATCATGATTCCCATCCAGCAAATGACCGGGCTCTCCGATGAGGTCTGGTCTAAACCAGACATCCCACTCCATGGCGAACACCACAAGCAGAGAGAGAGAGAGGGGGAGAGAAACAGTGCCAGCCTCAAACTCTGCAAGAGGAATGGTCTCTTCATTCATATATCCCTTCCATGATTTATTTCATCCACTCTTTTGTAGAGAAGTGTAGTGAATATATAATGTGTGGCTTGCATTTACTGGGTTATGGAGTAGAATGGAATTCAAATAACCAGTGTCCGTTACAGACGAAGACAAAAGGGTTCCTTTTCTTTCATCGGTTGCCCCTGCATCAGTGCCACTTGAGTTACAGTTTTATTGTTTTGGGATGGGGTCGAGCTCAGGGTTGGGCATGGGAGGAGGCTGCACTGTTGTCCTGATGGCTTTTGTGGACTGAGTGAAAAGCACAGCAGGGGGAGGTTTATTCAAACGGCAGAAAGAGCGAGTGACCACAGATGGTGCAGTCAATAACCTACCGCCCACACCCATCTCCATACCACCAGGGGTGAAGACAGCAAAGCACACAAGCAAGGCAGCACACCTCAGCACAAAGCAGAGGGGGCTGGCGAGACAGATGGTAGGTGTATGAGTGTGGTAATTGTAAGACAACGTCCTGTAGGAAGTGAGAATTCCATTAATCCCAATCTTTATTAATACCTCCGAGTCATTAGTGAGCACACTGAGCTTAAACAGGGGTAGGGGTTGAGCACTGTTAACAGGTTCCCTGTTACTGTTAATAATATCTGTTTCAAATCAACACAAAAAGCAGCCAACTTTAAAACTCACATTTTTTGCCACCTTTTCTTTATATTGCCGGTAAAAAACCTGTACTTTTGTCTGCCAAGCGAGGTAGTCATGAATGTGGTAAAGTTATGTCTGTGACTTAGTATAAAATGTAGCCGTAATGCTGAAGCGGCATTGGCACGCACTACGCTCTTGATGGTTGCTGGACAGCTCCCGTTACTAGGCTGTTACCATCCTTGTGGCAGTTCTAAACTTTGCGAGGCAGGTCACTTCACCCATCATGTCGCATAGCCCACCACGATGCATGACCTGTTTTCTTAACCAGAGCTGGATGGATCCATAAAGAATAACCGTGGGAATGAATATCCCTGAATGACGAAAATATGGGCTAATGCAATTGAAGTCATGTAGCAAATTGTTGCTTACCGAAACTCCCACAGCAGGGCTGGCATTATAAAAAATAGAAATATTGACATTTTATTTGACCAGAGATGCGGACCAATCTCAAAGAAAGCATCTGAGCGAGCGAAAAAGCACCCCTCAGCATCAGATAGATTGTCTACAAATACTGAGACAGTGTGGACCAAACGAGTATGGTGCGTCATTCTATTTCTGTCCAGACAGCATCAGATACATGGGCTACATACAGTGGGGCAAACAAGTATTTAGTCAGCCACCAATTGTGCAAGTTCTTCCACTTAAAAAAGATGAGGCCTGTAATTTTCATCATAGGTACACTTCAACTATGACAGACAAAATTTGAAAAAATCCAGAAAATCACAAGATTTTTTAGGAATTTATTTGTAAATTATGGTGGAAAATAATTATTTGGTCAATAACAAAAGTTTCTCAACACTTTGTTATATACCCTTTGTTGGCAATGACAGAGGGCAAACGTTTTCTGTAAGTCTTCACACACTGTTGCTGGTATTTTGGCCCATTCCTCCATGCAGATCTCCTCTAGAGCAGTGATGTTTTGGGGCTGTTGCTGGGCAACACAGACTTTCAACTCCCTCCAAAGATTTTCTATGGGGTTGAGATCTGGAGACTGGCTAGGCCACTCCAGGACCCTGAACTGCTTCTTACGAAGCCACTCCTTCATTGCCCGGGTGGTGTGTTTGGGATCATTGTCATGCTGAAAGACCCAGCCATGTTTCATCTTCAATGCCCTTGCTGATGGAAGGAGGTTTTCACTCAAAATCTCACGATACATGGCCCCATTCATTCTTTCCTTTACACAGATCAGTCATCCTGGTCCCTCTGCAGAAAAACAGCCCCAAAGCATGATGTTTCCACCCCCATGCTTCACAGTAGGTATGGTGTTCTTTGGATGCAACTCAGCATTCTTTGTCCTCCAAACACAACGAGTTGAGTTTTTACCAAAACGTTATATTTTGGTTTCATCTGACCATTCTCCCAATCTTCTTCTGGATCATCCAAATGCTCTCTAACAAACTTCAGACGGGCCTGGACATGTACTGGCTTAAGCAGGGGGACACGTCTGGCACTGCAGGATTTGAGTCCCTGGTGGCGTAGTGTGTTACTGATGGTAGGCTTTGTTACTTTGGTCCCAGCTCTCTGCAGGTCATTCACTAAGTCCCCCCGTGTGATTCTGGGATTTTGGTGCTTCTTGTTCCGACAATGCAGTAATAACCAACGAGTAATCTAACTAACAATTCCAAAACTACTACCTTATACACACAAGTGTAAAGGGATAAAGAATATGTACATAAAGATATGAATGAGTGATGGTACAGAGCGGCATAGGCAAGATGCAGTAGATGGTATCGAGTACAGTATATACATATGAGATGTGTATGTAAACAAAGTGGCTAGTGATACATGTATTACATAAAGATGCAGTAGATGATATAGAGTACAGTATATACGTAGACATATGAGATGAATAATGTAGGGTATGTAAATATTATATTAAGTAGCATTGTTTAAAGTGGCTAGTGATATATTTTACATCAATTCCCATTATTAAAGTGGCTGGAGTTGAGTCAGTGTGTTGCAGCAGCCACTCAATGTTAGTGGTGGCTGTTTAACAGTCTGATGGCCTTGAGATTGAAAAACAGCTTCTGTCTCTCGGTCCCAGCTTTGATGCACCTGTACTGACCTTGCCTTCTGGATGATAGCGGGGTGAACAGGCAGTGGCTCGGGTGGTTGTTGTCCTTGATGATCTTTATGTCCTTCCTGTGACATCGGGTGGTGTAGGTGTCCTGGAGGGCAGGTAGTTTGCCCCCGGTGATGCGTTGTGCAGACCTCACTACCCTCTGGAGAGCCTTACGGTTGTGGGCGGAGCAGTTGCCGTACCAGGCGGTGATACAGCCTGACAGGATGCTCTCGATTGTGCATCTGTAGAAGTTTGTGAGTGCTTTTGGTGACAAGCCGAATTTCTTCAGCCTCCTGAAGTTGTAGAGGCGCTGCTGCGCCTTCTTCACGATGCTGTCTGTGTGGGTGGACCAATTCAGTTTGTCTGTGATGTGTATGCAGAGGAACTTAAAACTTACTATCCTCTCCACTACTGTCCCGTCGACGTGGATAGGGGGGTGCTCCCTCTGCTGTTTCCTGAAGTCCACAATCATCTCCTTAGTTTTGTTGACGTTGAGTGTGAGGTTATTTTCCTGACACCACACTCCGAGGGCCCTCGCCTCCTCCCTGTAGGCCGTCTCGTCGTTGTTGGTAATCAAGCCTACCACTGTTGTGTCGTCCGCAAACTTGATGATTGAGTTGGAGGCGTGCGTGGCCACGCAGTCGTGGCTGAACAGGGAGTACAGGAGAGGGCTCAGAACGCACCCTTGTGGGGCCCCAGTGTTGAGGATCAGCGGGGTGGAGATGTTGTTACCTACCCTCACCACCTGAAAATAGCTGTGCAGCGACGCTCCCCATCCAACCTGACAGAGCTTGAGAGAATCTGCAGAGAAGAATTGGAGAAACTCCCAAAATACAGGTGTGCCAAGCTCGTAGCGTCATACCCAAGAAGACTTGAGACTGTAATCTCTGCAAAAGATGCTTCAACAAAGTACTGAGTAAAGGGTCTGAATACTTATATAAAATGTGTGTGTGTGTTTAAAATGTGTTCAAAAACAAAATTGCAACAAGTTCTAAAAACCTGTTTTGCTTTGTCATTATGGGGTATCATGTGTAGATTGATGAGGGGGAAAAAAACAATTTATTACATTTTAGAATAAGGCTGTAACAAAACAAAATGTGTAAAAAGTTAAGGGGTCTGTGTCCATATGGCAGAGCTGGGGTTAGTTTTACTTCAGATTTTGTGATTAACTACGTAACAAAAATTGAGAAACTAAAACATTATTGAAACTGTTCCAGGAAAATTAGCATATAGAAATAAATCAGAACTGTCACATTGATTGGTCAAAACAGTAGGATAAGTTGTAAGCTTCCCCAAACTTGAAACTCACAAGCTGCCTATGGTCTTTACTAGAACACCTGTAAAAAAAAGTTGAACACCCGAGCACATATAGGAGGTCCTGTGAAAAAATAATAACGTGCCAGCCTATGATCAAAGACCCTTCCAACTGATTAGTTCTAGCGCCGGCCCTGTCCCAAAATCATCCAAGCATTATATTACATTTGAAGCAATACCTGTGTGTGGTCAACTATGATCATTTAATCACCGTTTTGACTGGGACAGCACAATCACGCTGCTTTGAAACAAGCATTTGGACTAGTCTTGATAAATCAGTCAGATTTTTGTTTTCACTGAATATCAGTTTGGATATTGGTTAGGCTACAATTAGGCTGAGGAAATTTTAGCTAAATTGATGTGAGAGCTGCTCATGATTAGTGTAGTGGATTATGTTGCTCTTCACCGGTTTAGTAGCCTACTCCAGTCAAAAGCCTGTGACTTGTCTGATAATCAATGGGATTTTGTTTCACTGAATCTCCGTCTGTATAGGCCATTTTCTTCATCGTCTCTGGCTGGGAAAATAAGTGGAGGTGTAGCTCATCTGTCACTGATCAGAAACATTTAGCATCCAATAATGTGCAGCCTATAATATAGTCAAACTCAAAATATGCTATTATTTTGAAAATTCATTTTAGTGTTTCTTAGGAACTGCCTAAAATTAGTAATGGACTTTTGTGATGGTGTATTTTAAATGGATTTATTCAAAAAGACCACTCACATCGGCCCACCCCTACTCCCTCTCGTCAACTTGACGGCATGTGCACAGGATTATATATCTGCTACAACACAATCATACCCTTCAACCTTTCCTTCAAGGAAATACTGTTTTACAGCCTCACAAAACAGATTATCTGCAAAAATCATTAGGTCATAACCAACTTATTTCATAGTGTCAACAGAGCACAAGCCTTGAGCACTATAGTAGCACACAAAAGACTACAATAAATCTGCTACTCTCTAGCTGTTCAATTTTTCACCATTGTCTGTCACTTCAACCAGAATGCAATCACACAGACCACAGAGTTTGAATGTCTCATAACCTTCTACATGATGACACCTTTTAGTGTATTCCTGAATGAAGATGCTGAGGAAGAACAGCTGCCTGCCCATAAACGGCTCGCTGGTATCACCCAGCAGCCTCGTGGGCACAGTTAGATTGATTATATTGTTCATAAAACCACTGCTATTACATGCTCCAAGGCATCGCCATAAAATCAACTGATCAAAGGAAGGCTGACACATGATTTGTATTGTGATCTCACAAGTATCATGAAAATCTCTGTTGAGGGCATTGGGTCTATTACATAATGTAGGAAACAGCTGGCAACTAAAAAGTACTTCCAGGTTGCCCATTTGGGAAAAAAAGGTCATGACCTTGGTTAGTATTTTTTTCCCCCCATTGGGATGGACAGTAAAAAAAAAGGAATGAAAAACAGGATATCCTAGACTAGTCAAGACTTTAGGAAACTAGTAGGCAGAGCAGACAGAAAACAGACAGCTTCCCATGTTTTCAACATTCTGAGCAAGATTTTGGCCAAGGGATCCGTGAAATAAGTTGAGAGGTAATATGATGTAATTTTATTACTCTACAATTGATGTTCTTAACCATGGGCAACATGGGCCTGGGAGACTCACAGAGATATTGGTATCAACAGTACTCTACCAACTTTCATTTTAATACATAAATGCACTGTAATTTTAGCTATAAACTGCAAAGTCCTTTCTGCCACATAGAAAAATGCAAGATATTAGCTTTAAACCCACAACAAATATCTGCCACAATAATATATATATATATATACACACACACTACTCAAAAAAAATAAAGGGAACACTTAAACAACACAATGTAACTCCAAGTCAATCACACTTCTGTGAAATCAAACTGTCCACTTAGGAAGCAACACTGATTGACAATAAATTTCACATGCTGTTGTGCAAATGGAATAGACAACATGTAGAAATTATAGACAATTAGCAAGACACCTCCAATAAAGAAGTGGTTCTGCAGGTGGGGACAACAGACCACTTCTCAGTTCCTATGATTCCTGGCTGATGTTTTGGTCATTTTTGAATGCTGCCGGTGCTTTCACTCTAGTGGTAGCATGAGACGGAGTCTACAACCCACACAAGTGGCTCAGGTAGTGCAGCTCATCCAGGATGGCACATCAATGCGAGCTGTGGCAAGAAGGTTTGCTGTGTCCGTCAGCGTAGTGTCCAGAGCATGGAGGCGCTACCAGGAGACAGGCCAGTACATCAGGAGACATGGAGGAGGCCGTAGGAGGGCAACAACCCAGCAGCAGGACAGCTACCTCCGCCTTTGTGCAAGGAGGAGCAGGAGGTGCACTGCCAGAGCCCTGCAAAATGACCTCCAGCATGCCACAAATGTGCATGTGTCTGCTTAAACGGTCAGAAACAGACTCCATGAGAGTGGTATGAGGGCCCGGCATCCACAGGTGGGGGTTGTGCTTACAGCCCAACACCGTGCAGGACGTTTGGCATTTGCCAGAGAACACAAAGATTGGCAAATTCACCACTTGTGCCCTGTGCTCTTCACAGATGAAAGCAGGTTCACACTGAGCACGTGACAGAGTCTGGAGACGCCATGGAGAACGTTCTGCTGCCTGCAACATCCTCCAGCATGACCGGTTTGGCGGTGGGTCAGTCATGGTGTGGGGTGGCATTTCTTTGGGGGAACGCACAGCCCTCCATGTGCTCACCAGAGGTAGCCTGACTGCCATTAGGTACCGAGATGAGATCCTCAGACTCCTTGTGAGACCATATGCTGGTGCGGTTGGCCCTGGGTTCCTCCTAATGCAAGACAATGCTAGACCTCATGTACTGGAGTGTGTTAGCAGTTCCTGCAAGAGGAAGGCATTGATGCTATGGACTGGCCCGCCAGTTCCCTAGACCTGAATCTAATTGAGCACATCTGGGACATCATGTCTCGCTCCATCCACCAACGCCACGTTGCACCACAGACTGTCCAGGAGTTGGCAGATGCTTTAGTCCAGGTCTGGGAAGAGATCCCTCAGGAGACCATCCGCCATCTCATCAGGAGCATCCCCAGGCGTTGTAGGGAGGTCATACAAGCACGTGGAGGCCACACACACTACTGAGCCTCATTTTGACTTGTTTTAAGGACATTACATCAAAGTTGGATCAGCCTGTAGTGTGGTTTTCCACTTTAATTTTGAGTGTGACTCCAGATCCAGACCTCCATGGGTTGATAAATTTGATTTACATTGATAATTTGTGTGATTGTTGTCAGCACATTCAACTATGTAAAGAAAAACGTATTTAATAAGAATATTTCATTCATTCAGATCTAGGATGTGTTATTTTAGTGTTCCCTTTATTTTTTTGAGCAGTGTATATAAAGTTGAATTCCTGGGGATTAGATTTGTCCAGCCATGCACTGCCGAAGTCAAAGTAATACTCCTTGTATGCTATTATTATCATCATCATCATCTCACTCAAGTTGTGTTCTGATTATGTTCTGGTCCCTGATGAATTTGCCATCACAAAAGGGGTCCCTGGCCCCAAAAAGTTTGAGAACCCCTGCTCTACAAGACTATTTGGATAATGTACTGTAAAGAGAAAGTCTCAATGTTGGTTTTGGTAATGCAAAATGGTGGTGTCAGCACAACGAGTCACAATTACTGCTGGGAATCATGTCTAAATAAAGAGCAGGCAGCTTTAGTGTACATGGCTTTCTGGATCCCCATCTTACATTGGGAAATCGCCCAACAGACACTACTGTCTCACCAGTTATTCAGAGTACTGGCAGCATTAGGCCTATGTTCTGATTGCTCAAAGTAGTAGAAGTAAAATTGTAAAAACATTGAGCTATTAATCATGAACTTACACCATTTATTTTCTTCCAATATACTCGTATGCCAGATTCTGCTCAATTCTGCCTAAACAAAACATGAATCTAGTACCGCAAGTAAACAAAACATGAATCCAAGTAGACAAGTAGCGTAAACACAATATAAATGTATTTTGCCACAAAACAAATTATATTAAAACATAACTAGATCAACATGGACAATGATGTGTGCCCTCACCCATTGAAACTTAATGAAGACCAGTGATACTAGCAAGAGCAGTGTGCGGGTTTCTTTTTTCTCATCTACCCCCACCCATTGCCTTGCATACATATGGACAACAGTCCCAGCCATTCTCACCTTCAATGCCGAGGGGTGAGCCTCTTATTTCAAAGGCAGTGGGGAAGACCACAGGGGCATCCTTTATGATGGTTTGGGACAGGACCCCGGTCAGCAACTTGTGGGGGGGAAGGGCCGACAGGCACAACCAGGCCACGGAGAGCATGCCATCTCTAGACATCAAACCAACAAGAGGGGCCTCTGGGGCCAAGAGAGAACAGACAGGGGAAAGTTGTTGTTCTCTGTTCAGCTGGTCACAGGGACAGGATGACAGATGAAGTCTCATTTCACCCACACCCCTCAACTGGCTTAAATACTAATGAACTATCCATCATTTAATGATAAAACATAATATATAGGCCTAAAGGTTCCCGAGTGGCGCAGCGGTCTAAGGCACTGCATATCAGTGCAAGAGGCATCACTACCGACCCTGGTTTGATTACAGGCTGTATCATAACCGGCCGTGATTGGGAGTCCCATAGGGCGGCACACAATTGGTCCAGCGTCATCCGGGTTAGGGTTTGGCCGGGGTAGGCCATCGTTGTAAATAAGAATTTGTTCTTGACTGAATTGCCTAGTTAAATAAAAGGTCAAATAAAATTCAAATAAAAAAAACATGATGTTCAGTTTAGAGTTGTAGATTCCTGTAATATCACCTATGAATAATTTCCTCTAACCTTGAATGCAAAATAACTTCAACTTAAATTCCATTTGGTGGGGAAGGATAAAAAAGCTTCTCCTGGAAGATGCTTAAGAAATGAATGTCAGTTGAATGACAGATTAGGCTCTGATTGAAAACACTGCCAGCCAGCCAAGAGAGACTGCCAAAGCCAGACAGCAAAGAACTAGAGAGGATGAAATATGAGGATAAACTATTGACTTGAATAATAATAATCACTCTTAGCTTTTCTCCATACAGCTCTCAGAAGTTGTCAGTAGAAAGAGTAGGAAATGCTTTATATTTATTTTTAAGTAGAATCACTGGAGTTGGTGTCAGGCATAACTGTCAGATGGACAATGATGGTGGTTGCACTGCCAGTTGATAGGACAGTGGAGGTTGAGAAGGTCCTCTAAAACAACTATTTGTCAAAATAAAGCATACCAGTCCTCATCTTCCAAAAGAGAGGCTGCGAGGCTGGGAACTAGCACATCAAACATATTCCTCTCATTTCCTCTGGGGTTGCTTGAGGTTCTGCTCCTTGAGTAATCAATGTCTGTACAAAACTTGCCTCCGGCTTCAGATATATGCTTTGGCAAATAGAGACACCCGTTAAAAGATGCTACAAAACTGGAGTGCCAAAAATATTTCAGAACCTTGGGTTTACAATGAATGGAGAATGTTGTGTTTTTAGTAAGTATTTTACAAATACAACTCATGACTTATGTCTGCAACACCAAAGGTATTTGTGTGTAAAATTAGATAGTGACAGCTTTAGCAGAGTTTGGAACAGCACAACAGCATTAATCTCAAGGGTCAAGATTATGTTGAATAAAAGAGCCAAGGAATTTGTACAAATCAAGAGGCTGGGAGTAGCGACTGATGGCAATCTTCCCTGAACATTAGATTATTTTTAAATCCAAGTATAGCCACTTTCAGCTCTTCACACAGACTAGCCTATGGACAAATGATAAGGGAGATATCACATGCTTCCCCTTATTTGCAAATGACACTGACAATCACATTATATACTTTTACTTCATGCTGCCTACCACTATTCATGAAAAACAGAAAGGCTATATAGGATGAATATCCAACAAATCTAAGGTAAATAGTCTGGAACATACAGTTTTTACACAGCGTATACAAAAGTTAAAGATTTGCAATGCAAAGAGGACAGCAAGGTATGCAGATAAAAGGACATTGCCAATATCATGGAACTACTCATGGGGTAAATCAATCTTTCAAAAAAAGTCATATGGGGAAAACTATGACTATCTATTGAGGCCAAATAACTCAACTTCAAAACCAACAGAGTGAGATCAAGGCTGATCCACCATAGAGTAACAGGTTGTGTCGGTGTGCTATATTCAGACCTCTGTTCCCCAAGAGGAATGCTCCAGTTGTATCAGCTGTGTTATTATTACCCCATTTGGCTCGCTTTGCATGACAAACGGGAGGTTCCGCACCCACAGTGTCCCTTATGACTGTGCATCACCCTTCCAATACAGCTGAAAGGCCTTAGTCATCACAAGCGAAGGGGCTATACACATTCCTCGCAAATGAGAGCTTCTGCTCAAGTGTACACAATCTGGTAATTCCTCAAGCAGCATTGCGCCCTCTCTCGTCCCCCCCCAGCCCTCTCTCTGGGTTTAAGGTTTGCTATGGAGACGTGAATAGGTGGTATGTCAGAGCTCCCAACAGCTCTGGAGAACGCAGTTCCTTGGCCAGGGCCAAGTCCCCATGGTTACCACAGAGCAGCAGTAACTGCCCCTTTTCTGTGTACATTTGTCTGGAAAAAAAGCCTCTTGTATGTTTGCAGGGGGCTTGGAGAGTGAAAAAGTTGGGAAATTAATGTTAATGGCCCCAAGCCAAGTATCAAAAGAAGCACCTGTATAAATTATGTATAAGCACCAGGTTTTATTGTTTGCGTTTGCTATTTTGAGACCCAGGCTAGTTTGAGGTGACAAGAACACTACAAAGCAGAGCCATTTAAATCAGAACGTTCTGTTAAAAAGGATTAGGACACGCCTAAAATAAGATGTGGCTACCTTTACAGACCTGGGCTGCAGACAATGCCTGATGAAGGTATATTTGAAACAAGTCATACAAAACACAAGGAAGGCAAATGAAGTGAACCCAAATTAAAGGATAGAGCATTTGACAACAGTGGGAATGAAAGGGAACAGAGTACGCCTGACAAATTGAGAGCTTGATAGTATAAGGTTCTATCTGCAAAGATAATTCTGAAATAATTGGCTTTCATTGGTTTGAATGGTGTCAGAAATTGTTATATTTTATTATTATGAATTTAACATCATTTGGGGTATTTAGAGTACTATATAGTACTATTCTGTTCAATATTCTGTCAATAACTCAATGTTGACAAATGCAGTTAGTCCCAAACGCTTAAAATGTTAATCTTTCAAACAAAATATATCTTTCTATCTACTGGTAAATAGGTCTCTCAAACTGGTATATAATATTGGACACAAACACAGAATATAACAGTTTGTTAGAGTCTTCTTTAGTAGCCCAATCATATTGTTGATCTCTCATCAGTGAGTCTGGCAAAAGCTTTACGGAGCACAGGGTCAGCCAGGCTATATATCTCATACTCTTGAGTTTAGACAAAGCTCCCATAATGGGGCTAAAAATCTAAGCAGGCGAAATGTAAAACAAATTTACCTTTAACTTGACTCTCGTAATCAGCAATGATTTCTTTATCCTTTTTGAACTTTGTATTAGACATTTTCGGGTCGATTCAGAGTGGTTAGGAAATTCAACTATTAAAAGGCTAGTCTTGCTGCACGCCTATAACACCCGAAGCATCACACAGATTGCGTAGTTTTCCCCTACCAAACAACAATTTGTAGCCACGAAAACTCGGCGCCAACTTTAAAATTAGATTTATTCCCTTGTAAAGTAGCTATTCAACAAAACGTTTAGTCCATTGTTCTCCTTATACACGAGTAGTCCTAGAAAAGGAGGCCAACACGAAATCCTGATATCAATCAATGAAATCACTGATAACTGCTGGCAATGCCAGGCAGTGCGGAGATGTCGCGTCGATGCAACTGCATAACCTTTAATAATCGGATAAATAGAAATCTTCAATGTGGTGAGAGGCGCGCGGTTTTATTGCACGCGGCACCAAGGTAGTACACGGCAACTGTACGTCACGTGTCTTATATATATATCGTCCTTTTGGTGCTCTCTAGTTTCCCGGGTCCCACACTTCCCATTTGCTTCGTTTTCCCAGACAAAACAGACTGCAGCACAGCTGCCACAGACTCCGTGTGGAAATGGGAGGGATCGAAGAGGAATAGAGGAAACAAGAGATGGATTGACATGATTTGTATCTAACCAGTAGTGCCAATTATGTTTTCGGGCTAATTTCAGTGAAATTCCTGCTGGATTTTCCCCAGCCATGTATGATCCACATACGCCCCAAGGCAGTGTTGATATTATAAACACGCCTGTAAAATTGTATCAAAGTTGCATCAGTGACATTGGAATGATTATACAAAGTAACTGCTACCAGTGTTACAATGTTTCCATTGGTTAAATAGCCTTGGGGGTTTCTACACTTAAAAATGACTGTAAGAAAGAATCAATATATTCAACACAATATTTTAGTTTTAATTCTTTATATTAGAAGTTATCCATCTATCCTCACTGTGCTGTGTGGCATTTTCATTGTGTCTATGGTACCACACTAGAACCTACGGATCTGTGTAACAAAAAAAGATGTATCTTATGTAAAAGTGGCATCAGTTTATGTACAGTTGTTTTCTTTACCAGGATCAATGTCCCTGATGAGGGCCCTATGAAAAAATGAAGCACATTTGGTGATAAGCATGCTTTATGAGAAGAAACCTCTTAATATGTATTTAATATAACCAAGTGTTAATTCTGCTCACTATACCTGTACATTCAACAAAACAAAACAATATGTACTGAAATGACTGTGGTTCTATAACTCCATCTGCAGGAGATCATGTTATGGTGCAGATTCATTCTTTCCAGTCTCCTGTACACATATCCTATTAAATAATTTAAGAAGTTATACATGTTTTAATGGCAAGACAAACATTGCACAACATTTCACAGAAAAGGAACAGTGTTCATTATTCAAGCTACATTTAATTAGCAGCATGAACACATATTAGGATATGGTTTACAGCAATTGCATTGGAGATACACTTACCGCCGTCACAATAACAAACCCTACATAAGAGTTTAAAGATGGATCTATGACTAAACATAAAAGGAAAATGAGATATCCAGCTGACAAATATCGAGATGGGTAAAAAATTCTAAAAGGCCCATCACAATACTGCTTTGAATTGTGTGCATTCAGTATATATGTAAGTTCAACCACAATTAAAGTGCTTTGAAAGGCTGGTCATGACACACATCAACACCATCATCCCGGACACCCTAGAACCGCACCAATTCGCATACCATCCCAACAGATCCACAGATGACGCAATCTCAATTGCACTTCACACTGACCCCTCCCACCTGGAAAAGACAGGAAATAACTGTGAGAATGCTGTTCATAGACTACAGCTCAGTGTTCAACACCATAGTCCCCTCCAAGCTCATCACCAAGCTCGGGGTCCTGGGACTGAACACCTCCCTCTGCAACTGGATCCTGGACTTCCTGACGGGCCGGGCCCCAGGTGGTGAGGATAGGCAACACACCTCCGCCACACTTACCCTCAACATGGTGGCCTCTCAGGGGTGTGTGCTTAGTACCCTCTTGTACTCGCTGTTCACCCACAACTGCCTGGCTGTGCACGACTCCAACACCATCACGTTTGCTGATGACACGACGGTGGTAGGCCTGATCACCGTAGGAGATGAGACAGCCTACAGAGAGGTCAGTGATTTGGCAGTGTTGTGCCAGGACAACAGCCTCTTCCTCAACATCAGTAAGACCAAGGAGCTGATAGTGGACTACAGTAAAAAGAAGGGAGAGCACATCCCCATTCACATTGACAAAGGCTGTAGTGAAGCGGGTAGGGAACTTGAAGGCACTTGGCGCCCACATTACTAAGGAATTACATGGTTCACACACAACCGCACAGTCGTTTAGAGGAAATTGTCGCTCTCCTTTTCCCCCTCAGGAGGCTGAAAAGATTTGGCATGGGCCCTCTCATCCTCAAAAGGTTCTACAGCTTCACCATCAAGAGCCTCTTGAATGGCTGCATCACCGCTTGGCATGGCAAATGCACTGCCCTCGACTGCAAAGTGCTACATCCAGGACTTCTCTTTCAGGCGATGTCAGAGGAAGGCCCCAAAAAATTGCCTAAGACTTCAGCCACCCAAGCCTTAGACTGTTCACACTACTACCGTCCGGCAAACGGTACCAGTATGGGCTCACAGAACAATAGGCTCCGAGACAGCAGTTTTATGGCTTGGGGTAGAAGCTAAATAGTTTATGAAATGGTTATCCAGACTATCTGCATTGACCCTACGAGAACAGGACACGAGGAGTATGCAATTGAGATCTTCCCATACACTATATACAGTACCTTTGGAAAGTATTCAGACCCCTTTGGACTTTCTCAGAATTTTGTTGCTACAGCCTTATTCTAAAATAGATTTTTTTTTAATTCCTCCCTCAATCTACACATATCCCATAATGACAAAGAAAAAAAACAGGTTCAGAAATTGAAGCAAATGTATAAAAAATAAACATTGAAATATCACATTTACATAAGTATTCAGACCCTTTACTCAGTACTTTGTTGGAGCACCTTTGGCAGCGATTACAGCATCAAGTCTTCTTGGGTATGACACTACAAGCTTGAAAAATCTGTATTTGTGGAGTTTCTTCAATTCTTCTCTGCAGATGCTCTCAAGGTCTGTCAGGTTGTATGAGTGTTGCTGCACAGCTATTTTCATGTCTATCCAGAGATGTATGATCGGATACCATCCTTATGGTGATGCATGGTGGTTGGCAGAGACTGGGAGACAAGTCAAGATTGAGAACGGAGCAAAGTTCAGAGAGATCCTTGACGAAAACCTGCTCCATAGCGCTGAGGACCTCAGACTGGGGCCAAGGTTCACCTTCCAACAGGACAACGACCCTAAGCACACAGCCAAAACAACACAGGAGTGGCTTCGGGACAAGTCTCCGAATGTCCTTGAGTGGCCCAGCCAAAGCCCATACTTAGGGCTTTGCCAACCACCATGCATCACTATAAGGATGGTACCAGGTTTCCTCCAGATGTGACGCTTGACATTTAGGCCAAAGAGTTCAATCTTGGATTCATCAGACCAGGGAATCTTGTTTCACGTGGTCTGAGAGTCTTTAGGTGCCTCTTGGCAAACTCCAAGCGGGCTGTCATGTGCCTTTTACTGAGAAGTGGCTTCCATCTGGACACTACCATAAAGGCCTGATTGGTGGAGTGATGAAGAAATAGTTGTCCTTCTGGAAGGTTCTCCCATCTCCACAGAGGAACAATAGAGCTCTGCCATAGGGTGACCATAGGGTTCTTGATCACCTCCCTGGCCCTTTTCCCTTGATTGCTCAGTTAGTCTGGATGGCCAACTCTAGGAAGAGCCTAGGTGGTTACAAACGTATTTCATTTAAGAATGATGTAGCTCATGGCTTGGTTTTTGCTCTTTTTTATTTTCAATGTTTTCGCTTTGTCATTATGGAGTATTGTCTATGGATTGCTGAGAAATGTATTTGATTTAATCCATTTTAGAATAAGGCTGTAACGTAACAAAATGTGGGAAAAGTCAAGGGGTCTACAAACACCGGTAAAACGCTGCCAAAACAAGCTCACAAGTGATTATTTTGGTAAAAGTTTAGTTTAGTTTAGTAAGAAAAAGACTGGAAAATCACCAGGAATTCAGCAAAAAAAATTGGGAAATCTGTTCCCAAGTAATCCCACAAATAAAAGAAGAGACAAGTGATCATGTCTCAACATAATCAAGGTATGAAATTATTATTTTCAAATATATCTATTTTTGGGCTTATGTGTTGTCAAAATTCCTTGTAAAAACTGCTACGTTTTTTTATTTTAGTCTTATCTATCCTGATGTCTAGTCACTTTACTCTGCCTTAATGTACACATCTACCTCGTACCGCTGCACATTGATCTGGTATTGGTACAATCTGCATATACCTTAATTCTTGTGTATTTTATTTCTCATGCTACTTAATACATTTTAAAAAGTGCATCATTGGGAAGGGTTAGAAAGCAAGCATTTCACGGTAAAGTCTACACCTGTTGTATTTGATACATGTAACAAATACAATTGTATTTGTTGTCTAGTGGTAGCTTTACAAATTACCCACATAAACCCCAAGAAATTTGGCTTCTCTCCCTGAAGACACTTAAAATGAATTCCACATTGTTCCTTGTAGGGATGATCCATTTTCCTCTGAGCTGTAAGTTTCTCTCTCAGTTGTTTTTGAAGAATGCCTCCTTAAATCAAATGACATTTTATTGGTCACATACACATGGTTAGCAGATGCTAATGCGAGTGTAGCGAAATGCTTGTGCTTCTAGTTCCGACAGTGCAGTAATATCTAACAATTCCCAAACAACTACCTAATACACACAAATCTAAAGGGATGGAATAAGAATATGTATATAAATATATGGATGAGCGATGGCCAAGCGGCATAGGCAAGATGCAATAGATGGTATAAGATACAGTATAAACATATGAGATGAGTAATGTAAGATATGTAAACATTATTAAAGTGGCATTGTTTAAAGTGACTAGTGAGTCTCTATGTAGGCAGCAGCCACTCTGAGTTAATGATTGCTGTTTAGCAGTCTGATGGCCTTGAGACAGAAGCTGTTTTTCAGTCTCATGCTCCCAGATTTGATACACCTGAAATGACCTCACCTTCTGGATTGTAGCTGGGTGAACAGGCAGTGGCTCGGGTGGTTGTTGTCCTTGATGATCTTTTTGGCCTTCCCGTGACATCGGGTGATGTAGGTGTCCTGGATGGCAGGTAGTTTGCCCCCGGTGATGCGTTGTGCAGACCGCATCACCCTCCGGAGAGCCTTGCGGTTGACCTCTAAGACCTCGGTGAACCTGTCCTTCATCTGCAGGTGGAAACTGCTATACCACTCCAGCAGTCTCCTCCTCCTCTCAGTCCCCTCCTCCTGACTCATCCCCTTCTCCTTCTCCAGGAGTCCTGGCAGCTCCTTATAGTCCTTGCGAAAGATGAAGAGGGCTCCTGCAGCTTTGAGGAGATGCACCTGGAGTCACAATGTCCTCTACCACAGGCACCGAACCCTAGGCACAGCCTCGTAGATGCGGTAGCACTCCATGTAGATTTCCACCGAGCAGAGGGTGAGCTTGCTTTGGGCCAGGGCTGTCTGGTACCGTCTCAGACTCTTTGCTGTCTCCTGAGGAAGCCACCTGACGCAGGAGAGGAGGAGGAATGACTGTAAGGAATAGTGAGCAGAGGGTTAATTTAATGTATTACACATTTAAACAAGAAGTCAACAGAGTACTAACGATCAATGGAAAGTGTTTTTTCTGTAATAGGGGAGTAATGAGCAATTGGTCAGAGATGTGGGAGAAATGTGTCTATACAGTGAGCCTGAAATTGGATACTTGTTATTTGGCCATTAGCCCAGTTTTATTGCAAAGAATTGTAATTGGTCAACCACAGGCTAGGGAAAGGTTATAAACTACATCCTGTCACTTTGTTCACTGGAGAGAACCACTGAGGACAGGGGAGCATGACAATCTACCATATACCTCTCAGTATAACATCTATGATTTATCCTCTTTGAATAAACCTATTTTCATACACCTGATTTGCTTTGTAGTCTGTGTAATTAAAGAACAACATCAACTGCTAACACAAAGATCAAAAGAGTTTAACTTTATTTGAGGATGTCAGAGTTGGTATTTTATTGGTATACAAGGCCTAATAACAAAGAGTATTTCCAGTGAAGTGAGCCAGGATGCAAAAATTGGACTGAAAACCATTACCGTGAACTGAAACAGACGGTGTGCGACAGCGACATACTTCTCCCAGGCAGTAATGATGTACTATTTGTCCAGTCCTGTTTTTTTTCTAGATCCCCATTAGTGTTTCCCTCAAGGAGTTCTTGTAGACGGTTCCCAAAAAGTTACAGAGGAAGGGCCTGGTGGAGTTCACCATCTGGGAGTTTGCCGTGACTACAGGAAACTGCCTGTATCTGAAAAGAGAGAGACATAGAAATCCACAGTCAAATAACACTTTTTTTTCTGGTACAATGGATAGGTATGGTGTACTGAAATGGAAACATGAGCTAAATAAAAGGTGTATGGTGAAACAAGAGAGGAACTCTAAGATCATGAGAAAATAAATCTGGGTCCATATTCAAAGTGCTAATCAGTTTCCCTGTCCATATAATTATATGAAACTGATCCTAGATCAGCACTCATACTCTAAAACCTTGTTACATGGCCCCAGATCCCAGAAAATAAGACATACGTGGCTACTCCAACAGGCCACTGGAAGACATCCTTGTCATTGACCCAGGGGCTTCCATAGACCAGGAAGAGCAGGTCCACGAAGACCCCATGCCTCCTCAGGTAGATGCTGATCCAGTCCTTTGTGCAGCGCTTGCTGCCTAGCAGTACCACAGCTAAACAGTTTACAGCATCAACCCCGATCTTCTGTTGCTCCTGGCCATTCAGCACCAGAACCACACTGTCTGTGTCCAAAGGAACGTGGCCCTGGATCACCGCTGGGCCTGTGTAGAAACTATAGACAAAGAAAAGAAAAAGGGAGAGAAAGAGATAGATAGAGAAAGGGTGGGGGGGCAGGATAACTGACATCAGCAAGGTCATATGTATCTTTTATTATGACATAAGTCTAATTTCTGATGCCTGTGCTTGTTACAGTATGTTGGTGGGGTTGACGGGCCCTTCTAAAATATGTTCCCAAAGGAAAAGTCCTGAAAAAAGAGAGAAGTTACTTCGGTGTGACAATGTCCATAATAATTTGTGTTTTACACCATCATGTAGCTTAACTGTTACTGCAAGAGGAGATATCAAGCAATACTGGACAACTTGTCACAGAGCATCACTAAAAAGACATGGCTTACCTATGGCAGCTTTCCCCCAGATTTGAACTTTGTATCTCTTGGGCCTGTTCTTGTCAATGAGCTCCTGGTATATTGTCTGAAAGCCTCCCTCCGTTTGAGAAGAGCAGAGATATCATCAGCCTGCTCAGACTCCCAAGGGTTCCACTCCCCATCCCCATTGTATGGAGCCACAACACCATCACCTGTAATCACCAAAACAACAGAACAATAACAACATTAGAGCTAGCTAGCTTTTGGCCTTCAGTAGCCAATTCACATGACCTGTCCAAAACCATCTCCAGGTATTCACGTGTTGTTTTTATAATTTTACATACAGTACCAGTCAAAAGTTTGGACACACCTACCCATTCAATGTTTTTTCTTTATTTGTACTATTTTCTACATTGTAGAATAATAGTGAAGACATCAAAGCTATGAAATAACACTAATTGAATCATGTAGTAAGCAAAAACAAGTGTTAAATTAAAATATATTTTACATTTGAGGTTCTTCAAAGTAGCCACTCCTTGCCTTGACAGCTTTGCACACTCTTGGCATTCTCTCAAACAGCTTCATGAGGTCACATGTAATGGATTTAATTTAACAGGTGTGCCTTGTTAAAAGTTAATTTGTGGAACTTCTTTCCTTCTTAAATGTGTTTGAGACAAACCAGTTGTGTTGTGACAAGGTAGGGGTGGTATACAGAAGATTGCCCTTTTTGGTTACATACCAAGTCCATATTATGGCAAGAACAGCTCAAATAAGCAAAGAGAAATGACAGTCAATTGCAGATTTTGCTGCGAGGAGGCAGAGTCATTAAATCATTTATTTTGGGACTGTCCATATGTCGCTCGTTTTTGGTCACAGGTCCAGGAATGGCTTAAGAATTGCAACAGTGAAGAGGTGACTGGGATACTGGCCTTCGAGGCAGAGTTGCAAAGAAAAAGCCATATCTCAGACTGGCCAATAAAAAGAAAAGATGGGCAAAAGAACACAGACACTGGACAGAGGAACTCCTGGAGTCGCTTCTTCACTGTTGATGTTGAGGCTGGTGTTTTGCGGGTACTATTTAATGAAGCTGCCAGTCGAGGACTTGTGAGGCGTCTGTCCAGTTTGAGAAACACTAATGTACTTGTCTTCTTGCTCAGTTGTGCACCGGCGCCTCGCACTCCTCTTTCTATTCTGGTTAGAGCCAGTTTGCGCTGTTCTGTAAAGGGAGTAGTATACAGCGTTGTACGAGATCTTGTGTTTTTTGCCAATTTCTCACATGGAATAGCCTTCACATCTCAGAACAAGAATAGACCGTCGAGTTTCAGAAGGAAGGTCTTTGTTTCTGGCCATTTTGAGCCTGTAATCGACCCACAAGTGCTGATGCTCCACATACTCAACTAGTCTAAAGAAGGCCAGTTTTATTGCTTCTTTAATCACGACACAGTTTTCAGCTTTCGGTTTTCAGCATAATTGCAAAAGGGTTTAGCCTTTTTAAATTATAAACTTGGATGAGCTAACACACCGTGCCATTGGAATACAGGAGTGATGGTTGCAGATAATGGACCTCTGTAAGCCTATGAAGATATTCCATTAAAAAAATCGACCCGTTTCCAGCTACACTAGTCATTTACAACATTAATAATGTCAACACTGTATTTCTGATCAATTTTATATTATTTGAATGGACAAAAAAATTAAAAACAAAGACCCCAAACATATATCCGCAATATTAAAGCTGATCCACCCCCTGAAAAAAAAAGCATAATTTATACAATTATCCTCTTAAATGTGATAAACCTAAACACACTGCTAACCTTGTGGCTAACCTTACATAATAAGACCAAAAAAGCACATTTTTGTTTAAAGGATTTGTTACGATATTTCCAAAGATTAACTAACTACTGATTTGCGATATAGACATACGATACTTTGTGGCTGTAGTATCTAGCTATGTGGAAACATTCATAAAGCGACTGTTTACAGTTCAAGGACCCAGCTCAAATGCTGGCATAAGAATTGCCGGAGAAAAACTACAAACTTTTTGGAATTAATCTACGTGAAGCATCTTTTTATTACGAAATAAGTCACCTATTTTATATTTTGATAATTAATGCGACTATTGAGGCATAATGGTAGCTAAAAACTAAATAAATTGCTAACAGTATCCTAAAATATACGTCAGGATTTTACGCAGGCCGATCGACCTGCCAATAAATGGAGGAACTCACGGGTCTTTTCAAAGGTCGGTGTGTCCCCCAACCGAGTTAAATTACTGGTTCGGATAAAGATGCTGTCCTTAGCCGCTCGTTCTGGGGCTTTGTCCCCATACTTGCAGGCGACCAATGTAGCTGTGAATGGATCCCTCAAAGCACTGCTCCTTGGAGCGGTGAAGGGAGATTCACTGCAGAAATCCAGCTCACAGAAGACGCCCGCTATTTCAGCTTGCGTTAGTGGTAAGGTCGCATTCAGAAAACTAGCTTGCTAACTGCTGATCTTGGACAATGTATATTGTGATTTTTAACCCGCCTCAATGTCAGTGATTACATTTTTTTTTTTTTTTTTTTTGGGGGGGGGGGTGTCTCAACCAAAACTTTTGGTACTTTGCTCCTTGGCTTTAGTTTAGGTTGATATGGTTCGTCTTGTCAACTTCATGTTGTGACCAAGACATGGCGCCCTGGGTGGACTTGTCAACATCCTGTATAAGAAGCTTAACTATTACATATGAATACAAACTCCTCGTAAAATCAGCTACATTCTACATATCAGACGTTGCACTGTCTAAGAGGCAGCAGAGCCGACCGCATGAGTATAGGGGTAATAGACTTCCTGTGTAGATTAAGACACCGCGGTGCCGACGGGAGCTATGGCTCAGAAAATGTACCTCAATTCAGGGATGATGTTTCTCTCAGAATTATCCCAACTGATACACCGAGCAAAAAAAAACTTAACTGTATTTTTTTGTCTTCATGCTATGAAGCAGAAGTCACAGTAGCCATTTTGGAATGGCAGTGTCCGCCAATCCGCTCCTTTGTTGTTCAACGTGACGTGTCTCCGTAAAGGCTGCTGTGGCTTCTGCAAGGTCCGGAAATTCCGGAGGATGAGGGTCAAGGACCGGAATGGTCTGTAGTGGCAAGACATGGGAAGAAGAGATCGTGATACCGAAAGCAGTGGAGCATCTAGTAAAGAAGGCCATGGTAGGAAGCAAGTGTAATGTGGTGAGTGTTTGAGACCACATGGCCTCACTCACACCCTATTCGACTCACTTTTTTTTTTTTTTTTTTTTTCTCCATATTTTATTTAACCAGGTAACGTTAAGCTAGTAGTGCAGCATTTAGTTGACGCCAGGTGCAGAGACAGACTAGAGAGGCTCAGAGATATAGAGCAAGTCATAATGTATTGTATACAGAGGCTGTAAAACAGATTGTTGGAACTACACTGGCATGATGAAGCTTCCATAGCTGTTCCTTTAGTAAGTAGACCTAATGTCGGGGCTGGTGTTTCTGCTGGTCCTGGTGTGGTTTGGAGGTTGCGCTCATGAGAAATTGCACTCATGAATGTGCGGTGTCAACTTTATCACCAAAGTGCCCTTTGACATCATAGCTTTTATTGGTACGGTTATCAATATCAAATCAAATCTTATTTTATTTGTCACATACACATGGTTAGCAGATGTTAGTGTGAGTGTAGCGAAATGCTTGTGCTTCTAGTTCTGACAATGCAGTAATAACCAACAAGTAATCTAGCTAACAATTCCAAAACTACTACCTTATAGACACAAGTGTAAGGGGATAAAGAATATGTACATAAAGATATATGAATGAGTGATGGTACAGAATATGACTCCGTTTGTGGAAAGCAGAAATGCCAGGTTGAAGGTTGTGGAGATGGAAAAAGAGATTGGGGCTAACGGATATTAGGATTGTTAGGATTGTTCAACATGTCAACAACCATTAAGGGTGGAGTGTTTCCGCACGATAAAGTGGGAGGATGACAAGTTAGTAGGGATTTAGTTTTATTTTCATGTTAATTCAGAATTGGGCAGATCATGATTGATCATACATTCCAGCACAGTAGGTGGCTGCATGCACTTAAATTGTTTGCGGACTGCCATGATATCCTAGAAGAAAAATAAGTTTGCAAGCAAGAGGATGAAAATGGCAGTTTCTTGAAACTGTTGTTCAATCCCTTGGTGTAACAGTTGGGGCAATTTTGAAGTGCACTTCCTTTGTCATCCCTGGATTGGGTAATGTTTTCTGAGCCATATCTCGTGCCGGCTCTGGGGTGTCTTAATCTACATAGGAAGACTGTGCGACCCTAGTGCAGCTGTAAGTAAGTGGGTCGGCTCTGTTGGCTACACTGTCTGCATGATCTCAAGTCACACAGCTTTGATTGTCATCACTCATTTATGTATAAAGAACTCTAATAACGTGAACTATATTAAGTGTGAACATAATTTTGCATATTATATTTCTCATATGTAGCCCCTGGTGGAATTCGCATGGCCCACACAGACATCAAGGTCCCAGACTTCTCTGACTACCGTCGTCCTGAGTTGCTGGACCCCAAGAAGTCCTCCCAGGAGAGCAGCGAGTCCAGGAAGACCTTCTCCTACCTGGTCACTGGGGCCACAGCTGTGGTGGGCGTCTACACAGCCAAGACGGTGGCCACCCAGTTCATCTCCTCTATGAGCGCCTCAGCCGACGTGCTGGCCATGTCCAAGATTGAGGTGAAGCTGGGAGAGATCCCAGAGGGCAAGAACATGACCTTCAAGTGGAGGGGCAAGCCTCTGTTCATCCGCCACCGAACTGAGAAGGAGATCGCCACAGAGGAAGCTGTGGATATGGCCATGCTACGTGACCCCCAACACGACAAGGACCGCGTAGCCAACCCGAAGTGGATCATCGTGATCGGTGTCTGCACCCACCTGGGCTGTGTGCCCATCGCCAATGCAGGAGACTACGGAGGATACTACTGTCCCTGCCACGGCTCCCACTACGACGCCTCAGGGAGAATTCGGAAGGGACCCGCACCTCTCAATCTAGAGGTGCCCTATTACGAATTCCCAGACGACGACACCGTTGTTGTGGGATAATGTTTGCACTCCATTACTTCCCTCACTAGTATATTTATTTGTTTTTTCAAATGGGTCTGTCTGAGAACTTAGGTTACTAATAAAGGGGCGTTTTAAAATAACCTGAAACATGTTTTTGTGTATTTGTTCAAAGGTAAGATAAAACCAGTTAACATTGGATCCAGCGCTTTGCTCTCAGGTTACCTACTCTGGGTCGTCTGTTAAATCTCTTGCCAAAAATGGTTACTTTCTACATTTTGTCTGCAATGCTCTGAATTTTCCTGAAGAGTTTTAGGGCCTCCAGGATATCTTGGTAGGCTATAGTGTCAGGAATGAGGGTGGTTTGCCTCACTGAACTGGAGGAACTTCATTCGAACTGCATATCAACACAAACATTCCTGTTGCCTTTTAATTGTCGAAAATGTACCTTTCAGATTGTAGGCAGCAAACGGCAGTAGTGTTCACATTTGGATTGCTCCATGTCAAGGGGTGGTGATATTACCATCAACACGGGTAAGATGGGTATACACTGGCCTATTGGTATACATCGGTGTGAACATCAGTTTGTCAACATATAAGTTGAATGCATTCTTTATGGCACTGACTCAAAAGGAATGGTGTCAGTTTAAACCAAACTCTGAAGAAGGGTTAGGCCCCTATATTCTTAATGTTTAAACATGCAGAGCACACCAGTCTAGAAACAATTGACTTGACAAGTGGCAGCTTTCACAGATGTAGCGTATGAGTGACTTCCAGAAGGACATAATTAAATAGGTATATCTTTTCACAATTCTTAATTTGGGTAGTCCAAACAAAGGACAAACCTCTTGAAATAACAGTAATTTCATTAACCTGTTCTTTCAATCAGTGTCTCCTTCTCATGGACCATGGAGGTTTTCTTCCTTCAGTGTACAGCCCCACTATTACTAGTGTCTTGTCCTTCATTTGAAAATCTGCATTTGAGATTGTTCAAAATGGCATACCAGCATAATTTCCTTAAACCCTAAAGAGATGTGCTCTCTGAACTCTCCTCAGAGGCCTTGTTAGTCTACATACTGCACCTCTGGCTTGTTCCCCTTGTTCACATAACCCTGGAGGGCAGCAGTCACCTACTGCTGTAGGGTGGTGTTGCCCATGACCAGGACAGTCAGCTGGGCCATGTTGGCCAACTGGACATCACCCATGACATCAGAGTTTCTGACGATGCCCCGGGGTCAGTTCCATGATTGGAGGCAGCGGCATGAACTGGTCATTCAGCATCCCAGTAGGCCACTGACAGCACCCCCTGACGATGATTCGGAAGAGGTAGGGAGATATGTCTGAAATAAAGCATCAGTCAAACAACCGTTTTAAATGTTACAGACCACAAGCCATTGTTCTCTACGAAGTTAGTTTGTGCACAATTCTTATGATTATTTTGAAGTGTATGGTCTAAGTGATCTCACCCTTCGACATGGAGCATTATTCACAGTTGGCTACTAACAATATTAGTTAGGAATTTTCATTGAGCTGACAAGCATTCTTTACATTTTGATAATCCCCAGTGAACTTGAGTTTCAAATTCCTTGGTGTCCACATCGCCAATTAACTATCATGGTTTAAACACACAGAGACCGTCGTAAAGACGGCACAGCAACGCCGTTTCCCCTTCAGGAGACTGGAAAGAATTGGCATGGGTCCCCAGATCCTCAAAGTTCTAAAGCTGTACTGTCAAGAGCATCCTGACCGGTTGCATCACCGCCTGGTATGGCAAATGCTCTGCATCTGACCACAAGGCGCTACAGAGGGTAGTGCATACAGCCCAGTACATCACTGGGGCCAAGCTTCCTGCAATCTAGGAACTATATACTAGGCGGTGCCAGAGGTAGGCCCCAAACAATTGTCAGACTCCAGTCACCCAAGTCAGACTATTCTCCCCCCTTTTATTTTACAGTGCTGCTACACAGTTTTATCTATGCATAGTCACTTTACCCCACCTACATGTACAAATTACCTCGACTAACCTGTACCCCCGCACATTGACTCAGTATTGGTAACCCCTGAATATAGCGTCATTTTTTTTTCACCTTTATTTAACCAGGTAGGCAAGTTGAGAACAAGTTCTCATTTACAATTGCGACCTGGCCAAGATAAAGCAAAGCAGTTCGACAGATACAACGACACAGAGTTACACATGGAGTAAAAACAAACATACAGTCAATAATACAGTATAAACAAGTCTATATACAATGTGGGCAAATGAGGTGAGAAGGGAGGTAAAGGCAAAAAAGGCCATGGTGGCAAAGTAAATACAATTTTTAAAATTTTAATTTTACCTTTATTTAACCAGGCAAGTCAGTTAAGAACACATTCTTATTTTCAATGACGGCCTGGGAACAGTGGGTTAACTGCCTGTTCAGGGGCAGAATGACAGATTTGTACCTTGTCAGCTCGGGGGTTTGAACTCGCAACCTTCCGGTTACTAGTCCAACGCTCTAACCACTAGGCTACAATATAGCAAGTAAAACACTGGAATGGTAGTTTTGCAATGGAAGAATGTGCAAAGTAGAAATAAAAATAATGGGGTGCAAAGGAGCAAAATAAATAAATGAATTAAATACAGTTGGGAAAGAGGTAGTTGTTTGGGCTAAATACAGGTGCAGTAATCTGTAAGATGCTCTGACAGTTGGTGCTTAAAGCTAGTGAGGGAGATAAGTGTTTCCAGTTTCAGAGATTTTTGTAATAATAATAATAAAAATAAATAAATTGTCCGATTGTCTATTCTGAGAGCAGCCGGTGTTACTTTTATACATTTTTTAAAAATTTATTATTTAGTAACTTTTCTTAAGCCTATTTCCAGGAATGCACTGTTGGTTAAGGGCTTGTAAACTAAGCATTTCATGGTAAGGTCTACACCGGTTGTATTTGGCACATGTGACATAACATTTGATTTGAATAGCAATGCCAAGGGGGCCTCCAACCAGTCCTCTTGCAAAGGCGAGAACCCCTGCTGCCACGGCCCCTTTGTAAAATCACAGTGGCCTATATCTGCTGTTTTAGACAACTCAGAACACATCTTTTCTTCGTTGGGACATTCTGGGGAACAAAGGTTGAGGGTACAGACCCACATTCTTCAATAATCAAATGGGTATGATGACTTAAAAAACAGAAGTGACATTTGAACAGCAGGAAATATGTGGCTACAATAAATAGATAAGCATTGTCAGGGTACTACAGTATAATAGAGATGTAAGTATTCTACTTGTTCCGGTTTAGACATTTTAATTAACATTAATGCTAATTCCTATTTGCTACAGTTCAAGTTACAATGTATCACTTCATGATATGGGCTAATGATGAGGATACAAGTATCATTTGCTCTCTGACATTGCATGTCAGCTACACAGTGATAAGATACAAATACTGCAATATAAACTAATAGTCAAACTACCTTGCTGATGAACTAAAATCCTTATTAAACTGTATGCTTGCTAGATTTATTTTAAGGTTTGATGCCAGTCAAAATTAGTTATTTTTGTTTTTAACAATGTGCATATATCTCTCATTGGTTTTAAAGCCTCATTCTTGATTTCCATTGAGCCTTGTCACTTGTCGTTTTTCATGGCACAGTGCCCAATGTGAGCGGAATTTTAGACTATTCCATTGTTCCTTAATTGAAATCTCCGCTCACCGGGTTATGCAAAATGCACTGGCCCAGTGCTTCATTGGATTGGTTAATTTCATCTAAAGCCACTACAGAGGGCGATGAGCGAAGCGGTCTGAAACGTGTTTATAGTTTTTCATATGGTCTGTTTTTCCAATAATATTTAGTCATTCCCATATTGGGAGTCATGAGTCATTAATTACCACATGAAATTAGCATACATCTCTAATACATTTGATTAAATATTGCTGGTAGAAGTTCTCTTTTTAATTGAATATTATTTACCTTTTATTTAACTAGGCAAGTCAGTTATGAACAAATTCTTATTTACAATGACGGCCTACCAAAAAGTAAAAGGCCTCCTGCGGGGACGGGGGCCTATAAAAATATTGGACAAAACACACATCACGACAAGCGAGACAACACTACATAAAGAGAGACCTAAGACAACAGCATGGCAGCAACACATGGCAACACAGCATGGCAGCAGCACAAAACAGGGTACAAACATTATTGGGCACAGACAACAGCACACAGGGAAACAAGGTAGAGAACAATACATCACGCAAAGCAGCCACAAGTGTCAGTAAGTGTCCATGATTGAGTCTTTGAATGAAGAGATTGAGAACTGTCCAGTTTGTGAGTTTGTTGTAGCTCGTTCCGGTCGTTCGCTGCCTCGAATGGAAAAGACGAGCGACCCAGGGATGTGTGCGCTTTGGGGACCTTTAACAGAATGTGACTGGCAGAACGGGTGTTGTATGTGGAGGATGAGGGCTGCAGTAGATATCTCAGATAGGGGGGAGTGAGGCATAAGAAGGTTTTATAAAGAAACCAACCAGTGGGTCTTGCAATGGGTATACAGAGATGACTAGTTTACAGAAGACTATAGAGTGCAGTGATGTGTCCTATAAGAAGCATTGGTGCCAAATCTGATGGCTGAATGGTAAAGAACATCTAGCTGCTTTAGAGCACCCTTACCTGCCGATCTATAAATTACGTCTCCGTAATCTAGCCTGGGTAGGATGGTCATCTGAATCAGGGTTAATTTGTCAGCTGGGGTGAAAGAGGAGCAACTACGATAGAGGAAATCAAATCTAGATTTAACTTTAGCCTGCAGCTTTGATATGGGCTGAGAGAAAGACTCTGTACCGTCTAGCCATACTCCCAAGTATTTGCATGAGGTGACTACCTCAAGCTCACTTGAGAGACGCTAACGGAATCGGTGCAGCCAGCTGGTTTCTTCACGCATCGCGCAGACAGAAACAAACATCTTTCTGGTAAGAAGAGGGGCGGGGCGTATGCCTTATGATTAACGAGACATGGTGTGATCACAACAACATACAACAACTCAAGTTCTTCTGTTAACCTGACTTAGAATTCCTCACAATCAAATGTCGACCACATTATCTACCAAGGGAATTCTCTTCGATTATAATCACAGCCGTATATATTCCCCCCCAAGCAGACACATCGATGGCCCTGAACGAACAGTATTTGACTCTTTGCAAACTGGAAACCCCATATCCTGAGGCTGCATTCATTGTAGCTGGGGATTTTAACAAGGCTAATCTGAAAACAAGACTCCCTAAATTGTATCAGCATATCGATTGCGCAACCAGGGCTGGTAAAACCTTGGATCATTGCTATTCTAACTTCCACAACGCATATAAGGCCCTCCCCCGCCCTCCTTTTGGTAAAGCTGACCACTACTCCATTTTGTTGCTCCCTGCCTACAGACAGAAACTAAAACAAGAAGCTCCCGTGCTCAGATCTGTTCAACGCTGGTCTGACCAATCTGACTCCGCTTCAAGACTGCTTCGATCAGGTGGATTGGGATATGTTCCGCATTGCTTCCAACAACAACATTGACGAATACGCTGATTCGGTGTGCGAGTTCATTAGAACGTGCGTTGAAGATGTCGTTCCCATAGCAACGATTACAACATTCCCTAACCAGAAGCCGTGGATTGATGGCAGCATTCGCGTGAAACTGAAAGCGAGAACCACTGCTTTTAATTAGGGCAAGGTGTCTGGTAACATGACCGAATACAAACAGTGCAGCTATTCCCTCCGCAAGGTTATCAAACAAGCTAAGCGTCAGTACAGAGACAAAGTAGAATCTCAATTCAAGGCTCAGACACAAGAGGCATGTGGCAGGGTCTACAGTCAATCACGGACTACAAGAAGAAATCTAGCCCAGTCACGGACCAGGATGTCTTGCTCCCAGGCAGACTAAATAACTTTTTTGTCCGCTTTGAGGACAATACAGTGCCACTGACACGGCCTGCAACGAAAACATGCGGTCTCTCCTTCACTGCAGCCGAGGTGAGTAAGACATTTAAACGTGTTAACCCTCGCAAGGCTGCAGGCCCAGACGGCATCCCCAGCCGCGCCCCCAGAGCATGCGCAGACCAGCTGGCCGGTGTGTTTACGGACATATTCAATCAATCCCTATACCAGTCTGCTGTTCCCACATGCTTCAAGAGGGCCACCATTGTTCCTGTTCCCAAGAAAGCGAAGGTAACTGAGCTAAACGACTACCGCCCCGTAGCACTCACTTCCGTCATCATGAAGTGCTTTGAGAGACTACATTTACATTTACATTTAAGTCATTTAGCAGACGCTCTTATCCAGAGCGACTTACGACTAGTCAAGGACCATATCACCTCCACCCTACCTGACACCCTAGACCCACTCCAATTTGCTTACCGCCCAAATAGGTCCACAGACGATGCAATCTCAACCACACTGCACACTGCCCTAACCCATCTGGACAAGAGGAATACCTATGTGAGAATGCTGTTCATCGACTACAGCTCGGCATTCAACACCATAGTACCCTCCAAGCTCGTCATCAAGCTTGAGACCCTGGGTCTCGACCCCGCCCTGTGCAACTGGGTACTGGACTTCCTGACAGGCCGCCCCCAGGTGGTGAGGGTAGGCAACAACATCTCCTCCCCGCTGATCCTCAACACTGGGGCCCCACAAGGGTGCGTTCTGAGCCCTCTCCTGTACTCCCTGTTCACCCACGACTGCGTGGCCACGCACGCCTCCAACTCAATCATCAAGTTTGTGGACGACACAACAGTGGTAGGCTTGATTACCAACAACGACGAGACGGCCTACAGGGAGGAGGTGAGGGCCCTCGGAGTGTGGTGTCAGGAAAATAACCTCACACTCAACATCAACAAAACTAAGGAGATGATTGTGGACTTCAGGAAACAGCAGAGGGAACACCCCCCTATCCACATCGATGGATCAGTAGTGGAGAGGGTAGCAAGTTTTAAGTTCCTCGGCATACACATCACAGACAAACTGAATTGGTCCACTCACACAGACAGCATCGTGAAGAAGGCGCAGCAGCGCCTCTTCAACCTCAGGAGGCTGAAGAAATTTGGCTTGTCACCAAAAGCACTCACAAACTTCTACAGATGCACAATCGAGAGCATCCTGGCGGGCTGTATAACCGCCTGGTACGGCAACTGCTCCGCCCTCAACCGTAAGGCTCTCCAGAGGGTAGTGAGGTCTGCACAACGCATCACCGGGGGCAAACTACCTGCCCTCCAGGACACCTACACCACCCGATGTTACAGGAAGGCCATAAAGATCATCAAGGACATCAACCACCCGAGCCACTGCCTGTTCACCCCGCTATCATCCAGAAGAGGAGGTCAGTACAGGTGCATCAAAGCTGGGACCGAGAGACTGAAAAACAGCTTCTACCTCAAGGCCATCAGACTGTTAACCTGTTAGTCCACTAGGGGCATTATTTCATTTTTGGATAAAAAGACGTGCCCATTTTAAGCGCAATATTTTGTCACGAAAAGATGCTCGACTATGCTTGGAATTGAGTTTTGGAAAGAAGACACTCTTACGTTTCCAAAACTGCAAAGATTTTCACTGTGAGTGCCTTATAACAAAAGCTTCAGGCAAAACCAAGATGTTTGAGCGACCAGGAAATGAACAGGATTTTTGAAGGTACGTTTTCCATGATCGCCTTATATGGCTGTGAATGCGACAGGAATGAACGGACACTTTCTAGCGTTTCCCCAAGGTGTCTGCAGCATTGTGACGTATTTGTAGGCATATCATTGGAAGATTGACCATAAGAGACTACAATTGCCAAGTGTCCCGCACGGTGTCTGCGTGGAAATTGGTGCGCAAAAGTCAGCTACCAGTATTTTTCCATCCGAATCAGAGAACAAAGAAGGCTTCTAGGACTGCCATTTCAATGAAGAGATATATGACAAAACACCTTGAGGATTGATTCAAACAACGTTTTCCATGTTTCAGTCGATATTATGGAGTTAATTCGGAAAAAAGTTCGACGTGTAGGTGACTGAATTTTCGGTTAGTTTCGGTAGCCAAATGTATAGTAACAAAACGGAACGATGTGTCCTACACAAGAATCTTTCAGGAAAAACTGGACATCTGCTATGTAACTGAGAGTATCCTCATTGAAACATCTGAAGTTCTTCAAAGGTAAATTATTTTATTTGATCCCTTTGCTGGTTTTTGTGAATATGTTGCGTGCTAAATGCTAACGCTAAATGCTAAGCTAGCTATCACCACTCTTACACAAATTATTGATTTTCTCTGGTTCTAAAGCATATTTTGAAAATCTGAGACGACAGGATTGTTAAGAAAAGGATAAGCTTGAGAGCAGGCATATTTATTTCATTTCATTTGCGATTTTTAGAAATCGCTAACGTTGCGTTATGGTAATGAGCTTGAGGCTGTAGTAACATTTTACATTTACATTACATTTAAGTCATTTAGCAGACACTCTTATCCAGAGCGACTTACAAATTGGTGCATACACCTTATGACATCCAGTGGAACAGCCACTTGCATCTAAATCTTTTTTGGGGGGAGAAGGGGGTGAGAAGGATTACTTACCCTTACTTACCCTAACGCGACCGCATGCGGGATGGGGCGGACTATGAGGTTAAACAGCCACCACTAACATTGAGTGGCTGCTGCCAACACACTGACACTGACACTGACTCAACTCCAGCCACTTTAATAATGGGAATTGATGGGAAATGATGTAAATATATCACTAGCCACTTTAAACAATGCTACCTTATATAATGTTACTTACCCTACATTATTCATCTCATATGCATACGTATATACTGTACTCTATATCATCGACTGCATCCTTATGTAATACATGTATCACTAGCCACTTTAACTATGCCACTTTGTTTACATACTCATCTCATATGTATATACTGTACTCGATACCATCTACTGTATCTTGCCTATGCTGCTCTGTACCATCACTCATTCATATATCCTTATGTACATATTCTTTATCCCCTTACACTGTGTATAAGACAGTAGTTTTGGAATTGTTAGTTAGATTACTTGTTGGTTATTACTGCATTGTCGGAACTAGAAGCACAAGCATTTCGCTACACTCGCATTAACATCTGCTAACCATGTGTATGTGACAAATAAAATTTGATTTGAACGCAAGAGGTGGCTAATAACAGACCTCCATCCTATGCTAGCTTGCTACCGATGGCCTGGCTAGCTGTCTAAATCGCCGTGACCCCCAACCAACCTCTCCACTCACTGGACCCTTTTGATCACTCGACTAAGTATGCCTCTCCTTAATGTCAATATGTCTTGTCCATTGCTGTTCTGGTTAGTGTTTATTGGCTTATTTCACTGTAGAGCCTCTAGTCCTGCTCACTATACCTTATCCAACCTATTAGTTCCACCACCCACACATGCAATGACATTTCCTGGTTTCAATGATGTTTCTAGAGACAATATCTCTCTCTTCATCACTCAATACCTAGGTTTACCTCCACTGTATTCACATCCTACCATACCTTTGTCTGTACATTATACCTTGATGCTATTTTATCGCCCCCAGAAACCTCCTTTTACTCTCTGTTCCAGACGTTCTAGACGACCAATTCTTATTGCTTTTAGCCGCACCCTTATTCTACTCCTCCTATGTTCCTCTGGCGATGAAGAGGTGAATCCAGGCCCTGCATTGCCTAGCTCCACTCCTATTTCCCCAGGCGCTCTCTTTTGACGACTTCTGTAACCGTAATAGCCTTGGTTTCATGCATGTTGACATTAGAAGCCACCTCCCTAAGTTTGATCTATTCACTGCTTTAGCACACTCTGCCAACCCGGATGTTCTAGCTGTGTCTGAATCCTGGCTTAGGAAGAGCACCAAAAATTCTGAAATTTTAATTCCAAACTACAACATTTTCAGACAAGATAGAACTGCCAAAGGGGGCGGTGTTGCAATCTACTGCAAAGATAGTAGGACAGAACTCTGCAGGCTATCCAGGTCTGCACCCAAACAATTTGAACTTCTACTTTTAAAAATCCACCTCTCTAAAAACAAGTCTCTCACCGTTGCCGCCTGCTATAGACCACCCTCTGCCCCCAGCTGTGCTCTGGACACCATATGTGAACTGATTGCCCCCCATCTATCTTCAGAGCTCGTGCTGCTAGGCGACCTAAACTGGAACATGCTTAACACCCCAGCCATCCTACAATCTAAACTTGATGCCCTCAATCTCACACAAATTATCAATGAACCTACCAGGTACCTCCCCAAAGCCTTAAACACTGGCACCCTCATAGATATCATCCTAACCAACTTCCCCTCTAAATACACCTCTGCTGTCTTCAACTAAGATCTCAGCGATCACTGCCTCATTGCCTGCATCCGTAATGGGTCAGCGGTCAAACAACCTCCACTCATCACTGTAAAACGCTCCCTGAAACACTTCAGCGAGCAGGCCGGGGTATCCTGGAAGGATATTGATCTCATCCCATCAGTAGAGGATGCCTGGATATTTTTTTAAATGCCTTCCTAACCATCTTAAATAAACATGCCCCATTCAAGAAATTTAGAACCAGGAACAGATATAGCCCTTGGTTCTCCCCAGACCTGACTGCCCTTAACCAACATAAAAACATCCTATGGCGTTCTGCATTAGCATCGAACAGCCCCCGTGATATGCAGCTGTTCAGGGAAGCTAGAAACCATTATACACAGGCAGTTAGAAAAGCCAAGGCCAGCTTTTTCAAGCAGAAATTTGCTTCCTGCAACACTAACTCAAAAAAGTTCTGGGACACTGTAAAGTCCATGGAGAATAAGAACACCTCCTCCCAGCTGTCCACTGCACTGAAGATAGGAAACACTGTCACCACTGATAAATCCACCATAATTGAGAATTTCAATAAGTATTTTTCTACGGCTGGCCATGCTTTCCACCTGGCTACTCCTACCCCGGTCAACAGCACTGCACCCCCAACAGCAACTCGCCCAAGTCTTCCCCATTTCTCCTTCTCCCAAATCCGTTCAGCTGATGTTCTGAAAGAGCTGCAAAATCTGGACCCCTACAAATCAGCCGGGCTAGACAATCTGGACCCTTTCTTTCTAAAATTATCTGCCGAAATTGTTGCCACCCCTATTACTAGCCTGTTCAATCTCTCTTTCGTGTCGTCTGAGATTCCCAAAGATTGGAAAGCAGCTGCGGTCATTCCCCTCTTCAAAGGGGGGGACACTCTTGACCCAAACTGCTACAGACCTATATCTATCCTACCATGCCTTTCTAAGGTCTTCGAAAGCCAAGTCAACAAACAGATTACCGACCATTTCGAATCTCACCATACCTTCTCTGCTACGCAATCTGGTTTCAGAGCTGGTCATGGGTGCACCTCAGCCACGCTCAAGGTCCTAAATTATATCTTAACCGCCATCGATAAGAAACATTACTGTGCAGCCGTATTCATTTATCTGGCCACGGCTTTCGACTCTGTCAATCACCACATCCTCATCGGCAGACTCGACAGCCTTGTTTTTTTTATTTTATCTTTATTTAACCAGGCAAGTCAGTTAAGAACATATTCTTATTTTCAATGATGGCCTGGGAACAGTGGGTTAACTGCCTGTTCAGGGGCAGAACGACAGATTTGTACCTTGTCAGCTCGGGGGTTTGAACTCGCAACCTTCCGGTTACTAGTCCAACGATTGCCTCGCCTGGTTCACCAACTACTTCTCTGATAGAGTTCAGTGTGTCAAATCGGAGGGTCTGCTGTCCGGACCTCTGGCAGTCTCTATGGGGGTGCCACAGGGTTCAATTCTTGGACCGACTCTCTTCTCTGTATACATCAATGAGGTCGCTCTTGCTGCTGGTGACTCTCTGATCCACCTCTACGCAGACGACACCATTCTGTATACTTCTGGCCCTTCTTTGGACACTGTGTTAACAACCCTCCAGGCAAGCTTCAATGCCATACAACTCTCCTTCCGTGGCCTCCAATTGCTCTTAAATACAAGTAAAACTAAATGCATGCTCTTCAACCGATCGCTACCTGCACCTACCTGCCTGTCCAACATCACTACTCTGGACGGCTCTGACTTAGAATACGTGGACAACTACAAATACTTAGGTGTCTGGTTAGACTGTAAACTCTTCTTGGTCCTTCTGTCCTTCTGTGGCTCAGTTGGTAGAGCATGGCGCTTGTAACGCCAGGGTAGTGGGTTCGATTCCCGGGACCACCCATACGTAGAATGTATGCACACATGACTGTAAGTCGCTTTGGATAAAAGCGTCAGCTAAATGGCATATATTATATTATATATTATTCTTCCAGACCCATATCAAACATCTCCATTCCAAAGTTAAATCTAGAATTGGCTTCCTATTTCGCAACAAAGCATCCTTCACTCATGCTGCCAAACATACCCTTGTAAAACTGACCATCCTACCATTCCTCGACTTTGGCGATGTCATTTACAAAATAGCCTCCAATACCCTACTCAACAAATTGGATGCAGTCTATCACAGTGCAATCCGTTTTGTCCCCAAAGCCCCATATACTACCCACCATTGCGACCTGTACGCTCTCGTTGGCTGGCCCTCGCTTCATACTCGTCGCCAAACCCACTGGCTCCATGTCATCTACAAGACCCTGGTAAGTAAAGTCCCCCCTTATCTCAGCTCGCTGGTCACCATAGCATCTCCCACCTGTAGCACACGCTCCAGCAGGTATATCTCTCTAGTCACCCCCAAAACCAATTCTTTCTTTGGCCGCCTCTCCTTCCAGTTCTCTGCTGCCAATGACTGGAACGAACTACAAAAATCTCTGAAACTGGAAACACTTATCTCCCTCACTAGCTTTAAGCACCAACTGTCAGAGCAGTTTACAGATTACTGCACCTGTACATAGCCCACCTATAATTTAGCCCAAACAACTACCTCTTTCCCAACTGTATTTAATTAATTCATTAATTTTGCTCCTTTTTGCACCCCATTATTTTTATTTCTACTTTGCACATTCTTCCATTGCAAAACTACCATTCCAGTGTTTTACTTGCTATATTGTATTTACTTTGCCACCATGACCTTTTTTGCCTTTACCCCCCTTCTCACCTCATTTGCTCACATTTACATTTACATTTAAGTCATTTAGCAGACGCTCTTATCCAGAGCGACTTACAGATTGGTGCATAAACCTTATGACATCCAGTGGAACAGCCACTTTACAATAGTGCATCTAAATCTTTTAGGGGGGGGGGGGTGAGAAGGATTACTTACCCTATCCTAGGTATTCCTTGAAGAGGTGGGGTTTCAGGTGTCTCCGGAAGGTGGTGATTGACTCCGCTGTCCTGGCGTCGTGAGGGAGTTTGTTCCACCATTGGGGGCCAGAGCAGCGAACAGTTTTGACTGGGCTGAGCGGGAACTGTACTTCCTCAGTGGTAGGGAGGCGAGCAGGCCAGAGGTGGATGAACGCAGTGCCCTTGTTTGGGTGTAGGGCCTGATCAGAGCCTGGAGGTACTGAGGTGCCGTTCCCCTCACAGCTCCGTAGGCAAGCACCATGGTCTTGTAGCGGATGCGAGCTTCAACTGGAAGCCAGTGGAGAGAGCGGAGGAGCGGGGTGACGTGAGAGAACTTGGGAAGGTTGAACACCAGACGGGCTGCGGCATTCTGGATGAGTTGTAGGGGTTTAATGGCACAGGCAGGGAGCCCAGCCAACAGCGAGTTGCAGTAATCAAGACGGGAGATGACAAGTGCCTGGGTTAGGACCTGCGCCGCTTCCTGTGTGAGGCAGGGTCGTACTCTGCGGATGTTGTAGAGCATGAACCTACAGGAACGGGACACCGCCTTGATGTTAGTTGAGAACGACAGGGTGTTGTCCAGGATCACGCCAAGGTTCTTAGCGCTCTGGGAGGAGGACACAATGGAGTTGTCAACCGTGATGGCGAGATCATGGAACGGGCAGTCCTTCCCCGGGAGGAAGAGGAGCTCCGTCTTGCTGAGGTTCAGCTTGAGGTGGTGATCCGTCATCCACACTGATATGTCTGCCAGACATGCAGAGATGCGATTCGCCACCTGGTCATCAGAAGGGGGAAAGGAGAAGATTAATTGTGCGTCGTCTGCATAGCAATGATAGGAGAGACCATGTGAGGTTATGACAGAGCCAAGTGACTTGGTGTATAGCGAGAATAAGAGAGGGCCTAGAACAGAGCCCTGGGGGACACCAGTGGTGAGAGCGCGTGGTGAGGAGACAGATTCTCGCCACGCCACCTGGTAGGAGCGACCTGTCAGGTAGGACGCAATCCAAGCGTGGGCCGCGCCGGAGATGCCCAACTCGGAGAGGGTGGAGAGGAGGATCTGATGGTTCACAGTATCGAAGGCAGCCGATAGGTCTAGAAGGATGAGAGCAGAGGAGAGAGAGTTAGCTTTAGCAGTGCGGAGCGCCTCCGTGATACAGAGAAGAGCAGTCTCAGTTGAATGACTAGTCTTGAAACCTGACTGATTTGGATCAAGAAGGTCATTCTGAGAGAGATAGCGGTAGAGCTGGCCAAGGACGGCACGTTCAAGAGTTTTGGAGAGAAAAGAGAGAAGGGATACTGGTCTGTAGTTGTTGACATCGGAGGGATCGAGTGTAGGTTTTTTCAGAAGGGGTGCAACTCTCGCTCTCTTGAAGACGGGAGGGACGTAGCCAGCGGTCAGGGATGAGTTGATGAGCGAGGTCAGGTAAGCGAGAAGGTCTCCGGAAATGGTCTGGAGAAGAGAGGAGGGGATAGGGTCAAGCGGGCAGGTTGTTGGGCGGCCGGCCGTCACAAGACGCGAGATTTCATCTGGAGAGAGAGGGGAGAAAGAGGTCAGAGCATAGGGTAGGGCAGTGTGAGCAGAACCAGCGGTGTCGTTTGACTTAGCAAACGAGGATCGGATGTCGTCGACCTTCTTTTCAAAATGGTTGACGAAGTCATCTGCAGAGAGGGAGGAGGGGGGGGGGGGGGGGATTCAGGAGGGAGGAGAAGGTGGCAAAGAGCTTCCTAGGGTTAGAGGCAGATGCTTGGAATTTAGAATGGTAGAAAGTGGCTTTAGCAGCAGAGACAGAGGAGGAAAATGTAGAGAGGAGGGAGTGAAAGGATGCCAGGTCCGCAGGGAGGCGAGTTTTCCTCCATTTCCGCTCGGCTTTGTATATAGACTTGTTTATACTGTATTATTGACTGTATGTTTGTTTTACTCCATGTGTAACTCTGTGTCGTTGTATCTGTCGAACTGCTTTGCTTTATCTTGGCCAGGTCGCAATTGTAAATGAGAACTTGTTCTCAACTTGCCTACCTGGTTAAATAAAGGTGAAATAAAAAAAATTTAAAAATCTGGACAAGAGGAATACCTATGTGAGAATGCTGTTTATCGACTACAGCTCAGCATTTAACACCATAGTACCTTCCAAACTCATCATCAAGCTCGAGACCCTGGGTCTCGACCCCGCCCTGTGCAACTGGGTACTGGACTTCCTGGCGGGCCTCCACCAGGTGGTAAGGGTAGGTATCAACATCTCCACCCCGCTGATCCTCAACACTGGGGCCCCACAAGGGTGCATTCTGAGCCCTTCCCTGTTCTCCCTGTTCACCCATGACTGCGTGGCTATGCACGCCTCCAACTCAATCATCACGTTTGCAGACGACACGACAGTTGTAGGCTTGATTACCAACAACGACGAGACGGCCTACAGGGACGAGGTGAGGGCCCTCAGAGTGTGGTGTCAAGAAAATAACTTCACACTCAACATCAACAAAACAAAGGAGTTGAGAGTAGACTTCAGGAAACAGCAGAGGAAGGTGGAAAGTTTAAAGTTCCTCTGTGTCCGACAAACTGAAATGTTCCGCCCACACAGACAGTGTGGTGAAGAAAGCGCAGCAGCGCCTCTTCAACCTCAGGAGGCTGAATAAATTTGGCTTGTCACCTAAAACCCTCAAACTTTTACAGATGCACAGTTGAGAGCATCCTGTCAGCCTGGTACAGCAACTGCACCCTCCTCAACCGAAAGGCTCTCCAGAGGGGTGGTGCGATCTGCACAACGCATCACCGGGGGCAAACTACCTGCCCTCCGGGACACATACAGCACCCGATGTCAAAGCTGGGACCGAAGAAGCTGTTTTACAGTCTCATCTCAAGGCCATCAGACTGTTAAACAGCCATCACTAACAGAGAGGCTGCTGCCTACATACAGACTCGAAACATTGGCCACTGTAATAAATGGATCACTAGTCACTTTAAATAATTCCACTTTAATAATGTTTACATATCTTACATGTATATACTGTATTTTATACTATCTATTGCATCTTGCCTATGCCGCACGGCCATCGCTCATCCATATATTTATTTGTACATATTCTTACTCCATCCCTTTTAGATTTGTGTGTATTAGGTAGACTACTGGTTAGATATTACTGAACTGTCGGAACTAGAAGCACAAGCATTTGGCTACACTCACATTAACATCTGCTAACCATGTATGTGACCAATAAAATTTGTTTTGAGTGTAATGTTTACTGTTTAAATGTTTTGTTTATTTCACTTTTGTTTATCTATTTCACTTGCTTTGGCAATGTAAACATGTTTCCCATGCCAATAAAGATCCTTAAATTGAAATGATATTTGTACAACTGAATGCATTCAACTGAAATGTGTCTTCTGGATTTAACCCAACCCCTCTGAATCAGAGAGGTGCAGGGGGCTGCATTAATCGACATCCACGTCATGGCGGTTAACTGCCTTGCTCAAGGGCAGAACGACTTTGTCAGCTTGGGGATTTGATCCAGCAATATTTTGGTTACTTGCGCAATGCTCCTACCCGCCAGGTTACATGCCACCCAGATGGGGTGTGGCTTGATGCGGACATTACTGTTTAAAGGACAGCGGTACATTTTGAACCTGATCCCACAAACTTTTTAAACAGGTTGTTTAGAACAGTACCATTTCCGTTTAATTGAATGCGTATTGCTTGTTTTCGTACGTAGCCCTGAGCTTGTGACCTTTTCCTGAGATTTTGCCATTTGAACTTACAGTATATTTAGCAAAAGAGACAGATAACTGATTTTCCCAACTATAATGCTGTCCTCTATCTGGCAAATTATTATATATTGGTGCAACATAAGTAGAAGATTCGATCTAGCACAATTCACAATAATGTTTAAAAAAAACATAATTACAGTAATTTTACAACCTCAATCTATCATACTAATTGGATTGATGGAATAAAGTTTTAACCAATGCTCTGCAACTACAGTGAATTTACAACTATTTTATATAATTTGCAAAGTATGTAAATGTATCCACTCGCTACTGTAAATCGCTCTGTATTAAGAGCGTTTGCTAAATGACAAAAATGAAAGTGCAAATATAAACTAACGCTCTGGGTTTAAAATATTATGGCAGTTAATGAGGAGGGGGGGATTGGAACCAATCACACAATATATACAGTCAATTTACCTCACGGAATGTGGAAAGAGACCGTTTGTAATATGTTTAATCTAAAAATATTGCGAGAAAGGGAAATAAATGCTCTCTGTCTGTAGCCTATTGTTTACAATATGTAATCATTTTTCATGCATTTGCAACATTGTTGTGCTTGAGCATTTTACCCAGAGTACACCGGGAAACGGGCAGAGGAACATGGCGCTGGGTCGATGAGGAGGACGCTGAACAATTGAGGATTATATTCCGTGGATATTTCGGAGATCATGCTGAAATCCTAAAATGAGAATGTGAAATGGTTTCACTTCCGAAATCTTGGATATCTACCACTGCCCCTTTGATGAATAATAGGAAAACGCCTCTCAGGAATACCTGCAATTGCATTCATAAACATTTTTTTAGGACTTACAACCCCTGAGCATTGTTTTGTATTCACAAACGTCACATTTTCATCTAAATATTACATGGGAAAATGGCTGAGAGAAATAAAATGATTATAGAGGTCCCACAAGGAGTTGATAGACTTCGAGTGGAGCATAAAAAGGTAAAACAATGAATTAGCTTGCTACTGTAGCTAACGTTACCTGGCTAGCGTGAGCTGTGCGTGTTGATCATTCACGCGGTCGACAACAGAATTTTGCAAATCGTTTTGCATTTTCGTGAGATGAGACCTAACATGCATTCTCTTTCAGTAGGTTGCATATTCATTTATGCGCGCGTGGCCTCTTCGACAGATAATTTAACGTGGACATTTTCTAAACCTTTTTTTTTTTCTAGAAGCTTCCTTGAAGTAGCGGTCACATGTTGCTTGCTGTTTATTTCAGCGTGGATCCTGGACAAGCCATGTTGTGTACAACCATCGAGTATGCATAATCAAGTTTGTCAATTTCTCTGATATTGACCCATGTTTATCTATTTCAGCAAGTACAAAGCATGGAAAGTAAACAAATTAACCATACACGTAACAATACACAAGCATTTCCTTGTGCGGCCGGCCTACTGCCCATTAAAAATTAACCTAGATTCAACATCCATAACTAACTACTTTAATCTTATCTAAATGTAAAGCGAATATCAATCCAAAGTGTAGGGCATTGATGACTGATGATGTTTAATAAAAGGCATTTACTGGCAATGCAAATGCAGTACAGGACAACAGTGAAGAAAGAGCCAGCTAGCTAGCTACTGTTAGTCAGTTGGCAAAGTCATGTTGTTGTTGTGTTACATTCGAATTGGAGTCATGCAGTATGCAATGGAGGGCGCAACTTTATGCCTTTCAAATAGAAACATGGGCCTAATGTGTTGGGACATGCTTATACCCAAAGTGTAGTACTGTAGTAGGCTACTTCCTGGTATGACATTCATTGCAAAGTATGCAGATGCCCCTTCCTGCCCCCAGGTTGGTGCTCCTGTGTATGTAAGTATATACTGGGTGGTTCAGAAAAGCTTTTGATCCTTTTACATTTCAATACAATTCATCTTTGACAGCTGTTTAACCAAAATACTCTAAACTTCCTGATAATTTGCTTCTGTGTTGTTTTCCCCCAGTGAGTAAGTGTAAACAACTACAATGACAGTTTTTTTTATAGAGAATAGAAATGCAAAGTTTGACCTAAATAATTGTCACTCTGTTAACACCAGGTGGTGCAAGGCTGCGAAGGTCAGATCCAGCACTGGTGAGTTTGTGTCGCGATTCCATGTAGTGACTATGGCATTGGAGTCAGCCACTACCACTCATACACACAGCATCTTGTGAGTTATGGTGCTACTGTGCTTCTAGATAACATTACTAGTTCCAACACGAGTCACTCACTACATCCTTGATAGTACATAGATAGATAGGCTAAACACGAGATCTATGTGTCCTTTCAGGCATAACCTGTAGATCAGGAAGGGCATGTGTAATGTTTTGTGTGTGTGCCATTTTTTAACTGAAATTTTAAAAACTTTGGACTTTCAGGGCGAAGGTAAAGGGTGACTATGAAACCCTCGAGGATCGACTCAAAACTCTTCCAGATCAGGTGTACTATGACATCATGGTACGTTCCATCTTTCTCTTATCAAATCAAAGTTTATTGGTTGCGCACACAGATTTGCAGATGTTATCGCAGGTGCAACAAAATGCAATAACAATAGACAAACCCCCCACACAATAAAATCAATTATTAAGAAATGTCAGAACGAGCAATATCAATAAAAGAGTCGAGTCCAGAGCATATATATAATATATATACAGTATTCAGACCCCTTCACTTTTACCACATTTTCTTACATTACAGCCTTATTCCAAAATGTATTAAATACATTTTTTCCATCGGTCTACATACAATATTACATCATGACAAAGCAACCTTTGTGATGAGATTTTAAATTGAGCTCAAGTGCATCTGGTTTCCATTGATCATCCTTGAGATGTTTCTCCCACTTGATTGGAGTCCACCTGAGGTAAATTAATTGGACATGATTTGGAAAGGCACACACCTTTCTATATAAGGTCCCACATTTGGCAGTGCATGTCAGAGCAAAAACCAAGCCATGAGGTCAAAGCAATTGTCCATAGAGTGCAGAGACAGGATTGTGTCTAGGCACAGATCTGGGAAAGGGTACCAAAAAATCTCTGCAACATTGAAGGTCTCCAAGAATACAGTGGCCCCCATCATTCTTCAATGGAACCACCAAGACTCTTCCTAGAGCTGTCCGCCTAGCCAAACTGATCAAGCAGGGGGGAAGGGCCTTGATCAGGGAGGTGACCAAGAACCTGATGGTCACTCTGACAGAGCTCTGGAGTTCCTCTGGAGAAAGGAGAACCTTCCAGAAGGGCAACTATCTCTGTAGCACTCCACCAATCAGGCCTTTATGGTAGAGTGGCCAGACGACGCCACTCCTCAGTAAAAGGCACATGGCAGCCCGCTTGGAGTTTGCCAAAAGGCATCTAATGACTCTCAGACCATGAAAAACAAGATTCTCTGGTCCTGATGAAACCAAGTTTGAACTCTTTGAGTCACATCTGGAGGAAACTTGGCACCATTTCTACGGTGAAGCATGGTGGTGGCAGCGTCATGCTGTGGGAGGTGTTTTTCAGCGGCAGGGACTGGGAGACTAGTCAGGATAAAGGGAAAGATGAGCAGAGCAAATTAAAGAGAGATCCTTGATGAAAACAAGCTCCATAGCCCTCAGGACCTCAGACTGGGGCGACGGTTCACCTTCCAACATGACAATGACCCGAAGTACACAGCCATGACAATGCAGGAGTGGCTTCAGGACAAGTCTCAATGTCCTTGAGTGACCTAGCCAGACTTGAACCCGATCGAACATCTCAGGAGAGACCTGAAAATAGCTGTGCAGCCATGCTCCCCATCCAACCTGACAGAGCGTGAGAGGATCACCAGAGAAGAATGGGATGAAATTCCCAAATACAGGTGTGCTTGTACCGTCATACCCAAGAAGACTCAAGGCTGTAATTGCTGCCAAAGGTGCTTCAACGGAGTACTGAGTAAAGGGTCTGAATACTTTTGTAAATGTAATATTTATGTTTTTAATACATTTGCTAAAATTTATTAACCTGTTTTTGCTTTGTCATTATGGTGTAATGTGTGTAGATTGAGGGGGGGGAATTTAAAAACAATGTTGTCAAAGTCAAGGGGTCTGAATACTTTCTGAAGGCACTGTGTGTATATCTAATGTATGGACAGCATATGATTAGAAAAATGTGTGTATGGCAGTAGTTGTACAGGATGAGCCATGACTAGAATACTTTTTATGTCCTAACCGTAGCAGGTAGCCTAGCTAACTAGGTGAAAAATCTGTCTGTTCCCTTGAGCAAGGCGCCTAATTGCTTCAGGGTTGCCATTGATAATAGCTGAGGGTTTCTTAGCTATTATCAACAGCGACAAATACATTAACAATTCAAACTTGTACATGTGTGAAATAGGATAAATGTAAGCACCCATATACAAAGTGGATAAAACAAACATTTTTTTCAGCAGTATGAAATTATACTGGAAACTTTCTGAGTAAATGTAAGAAATAATTCAAAAATGTGAAATGCAAATTTGGCTAGAAAACAGGGTGACCGTGTCTGTCGGCGCCATCTTGTCCAGTCAAATGCAGTAAATGCACTGGGGAGTGAGTTTCCATAGCAGGGTATTATTTCCAGTTTATTGTGAGGTGTGTCGAGTGAATTCGCAAACCATTGTCCCCTCTTGATCTGGAGCGAAAACACAGCAGTTAATACAGCGAGATGGGTGGTTTTGAGATGTTTACACATGGTGTGTTGTAGGGAAGGCCTTATCTTTCACTATCAGTTTCTATTCTCCTTTTCTTTCAGCTATTCAGCTTCACTTTTAGTTTGTACAAAAGTATGTAGAACCATGTTTAAATTGCCCTAATATACAGTGCCAGTCAAAAGTTTGGACACACCTACTCATTACTCATTCTCGGTGCTAGAGGCATCACTACAGAACCTGGTTCGATTCCAGGCTGTTTCACAACCGGCCGTGATTGGGAGTCCCATAGGGCGGCGCGCAATTGGCCCAGCGTCATCCGGGTTAGGGTTTGGCCGGAGTAGGCTGTCATTATGAATAATATTTGTTCTTAACTGATGTGCCTAGTTAAACATTTTATAAATAAAATGCCATATGGAATCACGTAGTAACAAAAAAATTGTTAAATCAAAATAGATTTTAGATTCTTCAAAGTAGCCACCCTTTGCCTTGATGACAGCTTTTCACATTCTTGCCATTCTCTCAACCAGCTTCATGACGTAGTCACCTGGAATGCATTTTAATTACATTGTAAAAAACAATCTTTAGGACCCCTTTCTCAATACTTAGGTCACTTTTTCAAAACTCTTCACACAGTTCTCCTAACCAACTTTCAGCTTGGCACAGCAGTTAATTTCACATCCAAAATTTACTAAAACTACCAAAACACTCCATACATGTCTCAGATTAACTCATTATTCCATAACACTCACAAAGTTTGTCAACCAACAAGAACACTTTGTCACACGAAAAACAATGACCTAAAAACACTAACAACAGGTAGCATTACCAAAAAAGAATGACACCTATCTACTGTTTAGAATTCACTCCAGTATATGTTACAGGAATGAATCAGACATGATGCAATATGCTTCAATATGTTTTATGTAGTTTTTTGGCATTGAATGATTCCAAAATACAAGAATTTGTTTATACACCATCTACAGATACAGTATAAATGCTAGTCCACAGGTTCTCCTCCACATCACATCTTATGTCATCTTGGGCAATACACCTAGGAAAGAATATTTTGGCATGCCTGGTCCATCCCTGGCAGTCTTCTGCAGATATGTCTAGGCATCCACCATTCATTGCGTCCAGGAGGGACATTTGATCATGTGGATGGTGGTCATAAACCTTCCACCTCCATGAGGAAAATAATTCCTCTATGGGGTTGAGGAATGGAGAGTAAGGTGAGAGGAAAAGGGACACCATCCTGGGATGAGCTGCAAACCACTCTGACTGCACATGAGTGGTGAGATGCCACATTGTCCCATACAATTACAAACGTTGGCCGATTTTGCCTCACTGCAACACTTTTCTCACCTGGCACAACCCTTCCATAGATGTCATCCAGGAATGAAAGGAGACGCTCGGTGTTGTATGGCCCAATTAGCAGTTTGTGTAACAACAATCCATCAGAGGATAATACTGCACACATTGTGATATTGGCACCCCTCTGGCCCGGGACATCCACTGTGGCTCTTTTCCCAATCACATTCCTTCCTCGCTTCCGTGTTTTAGCCAAGTTGAAACCAGCCTCATCCACAAAGATGAATATGTGGGCTGTTTGCCTGGCTTCAATCTCCATGACTCTCTCAAATAAATCCACAAGGTAACATAAGAGTTAGGCTATTACGGTAGTTTACATTATACCTAAAAACATGCCATTGTGTTCCTCTGCCCTGTTTGGTTTTTCAAAACCAGTTCTGTATTTTATAGTCATCTTACCTGGACATATTGGTTCCTGAGTTGCTTGACTCTTTCAGAGTTCCTCTCAAAGGGGACAGTGTACAACTTCTTCATCCCGAATTTATGTTGTTTCAGGACTCTAGAAATAGTTGTTATGCTTACATTGTGAATATTTCCAAATGTAATGTTGTCTGCCAACACTCTGTCCCGAATCTCTGAGTTTTATGCCATTGTTTCTGATGACCATATCAACGATTACAGTTTCCTGCACAGCAGGAATGCGTATTAGCCAATCAGTTGTGTTGTGACAAGGTAGGGGTGGTATACAGAAGATAGCATATTCGGTAAAAGACCAAGTCCATAGTATGGCAAGAACAACGGTATGGAAGGTATGGGGGTGCTTTGCTGGAGACACTGTCTGTGATTTATTTATAATTCAAGGAACACTTAACCAGCATGGCTACCACAGCATTCTGCAGGGATACGCCACCCCATCTGGTTTGCGCTTAGTGGGACTATCATTTGTTTTTCAACAGGACAATGACCCAACACAGTTCTAGGCTGTGTAAGGGCTATTTTGGAGGAGATTGCTGGGCCAATTGTGCGCCGCCCTATGGGACTCCCAATCACGGCCGGTTGTGATACAGCCTGGAATCAAACCAGGGCCTGTAGTGACGTCTCTAGCACCGAGATGCAGTGCCTTAGGCTGCTGCGCCACTATTTAATAGTTTTGATGTCTTCACTTTTATTCTACAATGTAAAAATAAAGAAAAACCCTTGAATTTAGTAGATTTGTCCAAACGTTTGACTGGTACTGTCGCAAGACCCAGTGGTTGATGCTTATTTATAAACCCTCTTAGGTTTCACTCCTCCCTATCTGAGATATTTACTGCAACCCTCATCCTCCACATACAACACCCGTTCTGCCAGTCACATTCTGCTAAAGGTTCCAGAGCACACACATCCCTGGGCCGCTCGTCTTTTCAGTTCGCTGCAGCTAGCGACTGGAACGACCTGCAACAAACACTCAAACCGGACATTTTTTTTTATCTCAATCTCTTCATTCAAAGACTCAATCATGGACACTTACTGACAGTTGTGGCTGCTTTGCGTGATGTATTGTCGTCTCTACCTTCTTGCCCTTTCTGCTGTTGTCTGTGCCCAATAATGTTTGTACCGTATTTTGTCATGTTACCAAGATGTGTTGCTACCATGTTGTTGTGTTGCTACCATGCTGTGTTGTCATGTGTTGTTGCCATGCTATGTTGTTGTCTTAGGTCTCTCTTTATGTATTGTTGTCTCCTCATGATGTCTGTTTTGTCCTATGTATTATTATTTTTTATTTTTTTATCCCAGCCCCCGTCCCTGCAGGAGGCCTTTTGCCTTTTGGTGGGCCGTCATTGTAAATAAGAATTTCTTCTTAACTGACTTGCCTAGTTAAATAAAGGTTAAATAAAGTACTGTATATACAACAAAAATTCAATAAAAACGATTGAAAGTCAAGTTGAAACATGAACTCAACTTGAATAATGCAAGTTGATCTCCTTCTCCTCTGCTGTAACAGGTGCCATTTGGCCCTCTGGCCTTCATGCCTGGGGAGCTGGTCCATACCAATGAGATCACCGTGCTGCTGGGGGACAACTGGTTTGCAAAGTGCTCTGCCAAGCAGGCCCAGAAGCTCGTGGAGCACAGGAAGAAACGTGCGTTTGTTTTGGAAGCCATTTAGAATTTTCTCAGATACCATGGCACCATACCCAACTCTGACACCCACATAACTAATATTATTTTAAAGACGAGAGAATTCCTCAATTGTATGCCTATATATTGTTTCGCAATGTATGCTACTGAAAATTCTTATTGAGAAAGATTGAGGTCATGTTTTGAATGTCTTCTCAACACTACCACGGTTCATCCAGCAGGGGTTGTTGTCATGGACTTGCTGTCAGACAAACCGAAAAAGAGGTGATCACTCAGTTCAAACTAAAAGTTGAATGGCTACTTATTTTGTGAATACTTGGGTTGTTAGAATGTTTGATACAGTTTTTCTGATGGACCATTATGTATCAAATTACAATTGCATTAGCAAATAAGTAATAACACAAAGTAACCTTGGTCATAATTTGCAATACTGCAAGTTAATTTCTATTGAAAATGCAGAATTATGTTCAGATTGCTATTTGTTGGTTACTCATCGATTTTGGCCATCTGCAATTATTTTGTCACAATATGTCCAGACTTAAACCCTCCTGCCAAATAGAGTTTTTTCCCCTTCACTCCCCTTTGGTATTCACTCTGCACCCGAAAAAGCTCTTTAATATATAGCGTCAGATGGGCCTAAATAACAATGTGTGATGATGATGCGGCCATTATTAGACTGGTGTTTACCTGAAGCGTGAATGTGACATAACCTTCCCTGTCCCTGCCCAGGCCGCTTTTACACAACTAAGTGCCATAATGCAAACATGGATCGCTGCGATCTGTCAAACAGCCCCGCTGAGTTGTCAGGCCGTCCGCGTTTGACCTTTCCCCAACGTTTCGAGACTTACGGCTGAAGGCCCGCTGTTGCCATGGCAACGGTGCCCCTGCTGCCATTAGCGAACGGGGGTTTAATTGTTGTGAAGATTTAATGATCCGAAGTAGCACCGAGGGCATGCAATGTTATGAACTGTTTGTCATAATTTTCCTTTTTTTTTACCGTGTTAAGAGTTTAACCCCTTGCTGGCGGATTTTTTTATTCCATCACACAATATTTGTGCTTTGTTTTTTAGATGTAAATAGTGCGCTGGATGACTTGCACAAGACGAGGAAGGACTTTGAAGCCAGATTTGGGTTTACAGAGGATTTAGAAAAACTCTCAGGCGTAAGTGTAATTACAGTGATAATAAAGAGTTTTTAGGATCCTCTTCAGCCAGCTTATCTGATAGACAACTCCCTGTGCAGAAAATCTATTTATATGATCAAATATTTTAAACACACACACTTATACCCTTCTCTGTTTCTTCAGGCTAAAGGGGACTATGTGGACATCAGAGAAGAGGTTGAAAGTATTGAAGAAATGGTCAGCAAAGGAAAGCTGCGTGTGGCTCTTAAGCCCCACTCTAAGCCCAAGATGGAGGCTGTTGTGAAGATAGAGGAGGAGGAGGACGAAGAGGGCAGTGGAGAGGGAGATGGAGGGAGCAGGAGAAGAGTGCTGTCCGAGGAGGAGCTATGGGCCAGACTGGATGAGCTGGAAGCACAGGAGGAGCACGAAGAGGAGCATCACCGGTAGAGTTAAATACACACACACACAAAATGCATAGATGTTCAAATTGAGGAGTAATTCAGCGCCACTCTATCCACCTTCACGCCTGTGTTTCATTACAAAATATAGTGAAGATTAGATTTCTCCCGGCTTGATACTTTGTTTCTATTGTTTTCAGACGGTTTGACAGTGCAGACACCAATGGCAACGATGACACAACATCCTCTGAGGAAGAGAAGGAGGGAGATAGCGGCAGCCATCATCGTGTCAATGGACATGATGAGAGGAGCAAAGGCAGGGCGTTTGTGCCTTACAACGGCAGCCAACTCAACAGTACAGCTCAGTCAACCAGGGAGGGGGAGGAGGAGGAAGATGAAGCAGAGGAGGAGGAAGGCGACTGTTTGCCTACCATCTATTTCTCTCATACGGTGGAACCTAAGAAGGTCAGTGTGTATGAAGCGTATTCATCTCATCGCAGTCAACCATTATGTTATTTGAGCTATGTAAATCAATGTACTTCACCTCCCTCTGTCTCTCCAGGTGAGGATAAACACAGGGAAGAACACCATGTTGAAGTTCAGTGAGCTGAAAGAACAGAAGCAGCAAGCCAAGAGGAAAAAGAAGAACGGCACCAGCAACGGTCACTCTCACCACGGGCTCCACAACATCACTACGCCCACAGACCTCTACAGGTACACACAGGCTACACATCAATCGTTAAACGTTTGGTTGGTATGAACTTTTGGCAACATTTTGGATCAAATGTAAAAATGGCATATGGAATGGTGTTTACTCTGAATGTTTCCAGATTTCTTTATTCTGATTTGGTATGGTGTCTGTCTATTAACAAGTTCTGTGATCTGATTGGGTATAATGGCTGACTGGGTGTATGTTTGTGGCCTTTTGTCAGGTTGTTTGTGGATGTGAAGAACGGCGAGCCCATCCCCAGGAAGTCAATCCTGAAGTCCCGGAGCAGAGAGAGCAGTGTGTGTAGTGACACCAGCGAGAGCAGCGCTGCCGACTTCGAGGAGCGGCGGACGTTTGGACGCACTCTGAGCCATGACGAGAACACATACAGCGACACCAGTGACGGCATCACGGAGGAGGACAGCCCCACCGGGGTCCTCCTACATCCCACCAGCAGCTTTCAGGTAAACTCAGCTGGTCCTGATTCAATACTCCATCAATATTCTAATACTGTAAAAATCTTCAATTCAGTGCCAACAACTTTATTTGTCCCTTTAGGGAAATTCTTATTACAGCAACAGCCGTGCTTCAGACACATACAACAAACCGGCACAGATACAATAAATAGACAAGAAACATGAGAGATAATGATTTAAATAAATGTACAGTGCAATAAATACGATCATCGGTATAAAACGTGCAAGAGACAGGGGTGATTAGTTCACAATTTCTTTGAACTTAAATAAATGCTTAGAGCAGGAGTGGTCTATGTCCTGCCAAGTTTACAGCATCACATTAACCACCATCTTATTCTTTCTCATTGATCCAGGCCTTTTCAGGCAAGGTGGTTGAGAAGGAGCCCATTCCCTTGTCGATCCCCCAATTCACCATTGCTCTGCCAGCGCTGCCCACCATCCCAGAGAGGAAACTGGAGGAGGTGGCCCCCGAGGTCCCCCAAGAGGCCCCAAAGAGGGTGTCCAAGTTCAAAACTGCCCGGCTGAAGCAGAAGTGACCCAGAAGAGTCTCCAGGGTCCACACTACGGGCTCCTTTTTTTAACATTGATTTTCTATGCCAACACTTTTTTGAGTTGGACAGACTGTGAACCCACCCTATGATCTGCCATCCCTCTTATTTTTTTGGCATCACTCTTCAAGCCTCTCTTCTTCTCTTTCATAATGCTTTTCCTGTTAGTACACATTGCAATATAAACAATTTGCCTAACTTTGTTTCTCAACAAAGCATAACTTTGTTGAGAAAGCAACCCAACACACTCACTCTTAACCATTTACCTGCCTTGTATAATGGAACATCAAGCTTTTTAGCAAATAGCCCCATTATTTATGAATTAGTACTTCACCGCAATATGTTTTTAAGTAAAGAGGTCATTTATTTCGAGCCCTCATCCTCCAACATTATGGCCCTACATTAGTCAACACTGCCTAGGTGCGCATTTTATGGTGGTTGATCTTGTGTCAGTGTCTTGACTATACTCTGACAAAGCCAGTAGTTTACAACTCTATTCATTGTTTGATCCATGATTTTGCCTGCTATGCTAAGATGACATACTCTGCATCATTCAATTTATTTTTGCCTTTTCCTTTCTTAATTATTCTACGACAGGGTCAGATGTCAACTTCCCTTTATTTCCTCAAATCCCCTTGTACCTGCCTATTGAATGTATGTCCACCTGACCAGCTTTATGTCAAAAATAAATATTGTTGTAAACTGGAATTAAAATAAAAGATTTTTGGACAAAGTCAGGTGTTACTCCCCTTTGGGTAGATTTTCTCAAACCTTATTTTCAATCCTCACTAAGAACAAGACAGACCAACAGAAAAGTTGTACGTACGCAGTAGAAAACCTGCTGAGTGTCAACTATTCAACATGCACAATTGTCGGGAAATAACCAAGATGACAGCTGATGTTCTATGGTCAGATGTGATAGGATGGCCATCCACTGCTGATGTACGTGTTGGTCTGTCCTGTCCATGACACAGGTATGCCACATGTATTGACAATGTTGAACCACAATGACCAGCAATAGATCATCTCTCCTATGTAAAATGACTTGCCAACTCTATTTTTGTACCACCTTTTCATATGGCTGCTGTGTCGACTGGGAATTCTGCATCTGTGAGCTCCATCCTTCCAGATTCGCTGTAATTAAAGTTGCAACTTGTGAGTTTGAAAAGCTATCACTAGCTGCTCGCTAAGTAGCGAGAGTGCAGGGTTCGATAAGCAGCTTTTAAACTGGTCCTTAGTTGATTCCCCCTCGTCAGGATTAGGGCTGCAATAGGAAAAATCTATCCAGGTAGCATGAGACAGATTAGCTAATGCTTAACATGGTTGAGCGCTGGCTAGACACAGATCATTGGACTTAAAAAGCTTTGAAGGTATATGTTGGAACATGTACTTAACATTTCAAAGAGATCTAGAGGAACACGTTAATAATTGAAAACAACAGAGAGATCTACACTGCAGGGTTTAAAGAGGATTTAAGAGTTAGGTCATTTAGGATCTCCTTGCAGAGACGAGCAGGTATTGTTGACCAGACAGATGCTCAGAGAAGAGGCTCTTGCTCCCAGCTACAAATGTCATGGGGCATTAAACTGTTCCTTGCTGTACACCTGGGCCGGTTTCATGGACCGAGATAAAGCCTACTCCTGTACTTAAAACTATGTTCTATAGAGAATTGCTGCTTTTAAATGTAGTTGTGCATAATCTTGGTCTATGAAATATCCCCTGAAGTATTAAATCAACATGTTTCTATACTATAAGTATGCACACACTCACTTGTTCTTGAATCTATTTAACATTCAAACAATCTTAGGTCGAATAGTTCATTTGAAATAAAGACCTCTGTAAATGGTGTCAGAGTGCACCAGCAGCTAACAAAAACTAACGTCAGTACATTGAGACTATACATTTTCTATAATAAATACGTAGAATGCCTGAGGATGTATGCAAAATTTGTGCATATATTGTGAGTGTGGTTATTGTATAAATGAACTCCCTCTCTCTATTTGAAAATAATCCAGTGAGAAAGTCATTGGGATGACAGCAGTGTGATGGATGTTACACGCATCCAATTAAGATTTCTGAAAAGAAGCCTCTGAGCACTCTAAGCACTTATACAGCTGAATCACAAGTCAGAGCTTTCCCGATCGCCTGAAACAATTGCAAAGCATCAATCCTGCATTATTCATTATGTTTTACAAAGGGTCAGAGTGGCTGAAATCCTCATTATAAATATTTGGAGAAGGAACAATCTGAGGTCACAGGGCTACATTTTGGATATTGACTTATTACAAGGGTTTAAGGAGCAGGATCCACGCACGCACGCAAGCACACACACACACACACTGGAGAGAGTAAGATGAAAAGGTGGTGGGCCATATAACACAGTCGAACCAAACCTCTTCCTGTGTCTGTCACAAGAGTTTGCCTAAAATAATCTAGGCCAGGTCTACTACATGTGACGTTTTTTTACAGTGCACAAATGTACAGAATGTTGGTGCATAGTGAGTGACAAGGCCTAATTTAAAATAACCCTCTAAAATGTGACGGTTGTACAGTGCAAAAATTAACAGAATGCTATGTGCATCATGATGACTAGGCCTAATTTAAATAAAAGGAGTAGTTGATCATCTTGGATTTGGAGACGCAAATAACCTATGCGTAATTTACGCAGGAACAGGAGGCCTACAATGCTTGTCAACTACCAGATGGGGGAGCCCACGCACATCTCGAAGTGGTCATATCCCCTCCTTCCCACAGAAATTAAACTATAAGCTCATATGCTTCCATACTTTATTTCGAACGCATGCATGAATAGTTGAAGGGTGTTGACGGAGATCTGATTTGATTGTTATCCTTTAGCGCAGTATCACAGGAAAAGTCAGACACAGCTCATCACTCGTCACTGACTGAACTTAAGCTGTACTTCGAGTCCAATACGCGCTGCGGTTTTACACCCTCCGATCTGAATGCCCAGGTAAGGAAATGTATATATCAAGAAATATTTAGAATCTCCTGCAGCTCTTAACTTTCAGTTTCTCCGAATGATGATTTCTCAGAATCTTTTGTATGCATGCATAAACCCTTATGGTGAGGTTGGCTGCCCCTGGTAATGCCAATGACAGTAGGCTATTAAGAGAAGGGAAATATCGTTAAAAATTAAGTAAAGTATAGGATAGTGTAGGCCCATGTAAAGTGAATGTGTCATAAGTCATGTTGAATGGATATAATAGGATTGTATATGGTGGTTGAATAGCAGGTCCTTATGCATGTCAAAATACACTGTTTATAGGCTGATGTTTTTTTTCTCTCTCACTCTGTGATATAGTGTAATGACAGCCTGCTGTGATCTTTGCATCCAAGATAATCTGTTGCAGTAAATACTCATTTCAATACACCACATATCAAATGATCCACAGTAGTAATTGAGTTGAGGGCTGTGGCTGACGGACTGTTGTAAAGACGTTTTTTTCAAGGATGTTTGTCAGACTTCTGATATCTATAATAATGTGTGTAACGTGAATGGTGATATGCAGAGGTTATGTGAGTGTGTACTGTAAATACATTGATAAAATATCATCTCTTGTCACTGTAACCTGGATAGAGAGGTGAAGCGATGATGCCCCATCTGTCATATGTGAGCTAAGAGAGTCCATGATGCTCTGCTTCTCTCCATTCCAGAGTTCTCCTCTCTCAGGCTCCAAGGGGACAGGAGGAGGAGCAGGTGGGTGGCAGCCAGTATGATCAATCAACATTAAATATTCAGCCTTGGAATTTACACATAATTTAACCGCAATGCACTTTATTAGAAAAACAAAAACTGGAGCTAGTTGATAAATGTGTTTGTTGTTGATGAGAGAATAAGCAAGCTGTGAAAAGCAATACATGTCTTGATTTGAAAAGGTTTGGAGTATTATCTGTTTATTATGATGGGGCCGGTATACCAGAGTTTGTCGATTCCCTAAATAAGTTGTCAAGAGAGCAGAACACAGACTGGCACCCAGGCTAATGGAATTGTGCTTATGTTAGAAAAGCATTTAACTCACTGCTATTTCTATTATGATGCAGAATCCAAGTAGGGGTATTTTTTCATTAAATGCAAGTAAATGTGCGTGAAGCAGGAAGGAGAAAATCAGAGTGAGGCTGAGTGAAGCTGAAATCAATGTCAAGTCATGTGCTCGTATCTTATTCTCTTTACTATGCTGCAAGTGCTGTTAGAGGACCTACATGGCAACTTTCTGATGGAATCACTTGTTTGAACACCAAGCACCTGATTTGAACATCTATAATCCAAGCTCAACTGAACAGCCCAAATGAGCTTTTTGGCCCTCTCTTGCCATCATCATAAGTCGGATTTTCTCCCAAAAATTCTAAGCTGTTTTCTGGTTGGCTTAAATCACTTCGAAAAAGTGCAGCAAAAGTATTTTGAGGTGTTTGTCTGGACCCTCTGGTCCTCAGCAGTACAGTGGCCAAGCTGTTATCCAGTCAGAGAAGGAGTTCAGAAAGCGCAACCATCCAATCTGTTACTTTTATCTTAAGATAGTGAAGTTTCATTTTAATACCTGGTTTATGATTAACAACACTCTCTAAGCATATTGCCAGTTCCATGGCCTTAAGTCTGTGTGAACTATGAGGCAATGGCATGAAAAGCACAGCTCCCTCATACAAGGATACTAAACAGTGAATAATTAATCATCTTTTTCCCAAATCCAGGAAAACAATAGTTTTGCATAGGAACAGAGAACTCATTGAAAAGGATAAAAAGACTCCTGTCAGCTTGAACAAATTTTGGAATGTATGAGTGTGACAATCTTAGGCGTAGTGGGTGCGGAGTCAGGTGCAGGAGGCAGAAAGTTCTGAATAGCACTTTATTCAGCACCAGCAAAATAGTATATATAACGAAACTGAGCGTCATAAAACAAATGCCCAAAACAGGAACCTAACCAAGATAGCACGACCACACATACAAAGTGGGAATAAACAAGCCTGCAGGAAGAGCAGGCGGCCTACCGATTTAAATAGCCAAACACATGAACAGCAGGCGGGCCTACTGACTTAAATAGCCAAACACATGAAGAGCAGGCGGACCTACCGATTTAAATAGCCAAATTAAAAGTCTAAACAAGAAACAGGTGAAACAAATCAGACCAAACCAACAGAAAAGGGAAAAAGGGATCGGAGGCAGCTAGTAGGCCGGTGATGACGGATGCCGAGCACCACCCGAACAGGAAGGAGAGCCACCTTCGGTAGGAGTCGTGACAGTACCCCCCCTGACGTGCGGCTCCCGCAGCGCGCCGACACCGGCCTCGAGGATGACCCGGAGGGCGAGGCGCAGGGCGATCCGGATGGAGGCGATGAAAATCCCTCAACATTGACGGATCCAAGATGTCCCCAACCGGTACCCAGCACCTCTCCTCCGGACCTTACCCCTCCCAGTCCACGAGGTAATGCAGGCCCCTCACCCGGCGTCTCGAGTCCAGAATAGCACGTACTGTGTATGCCGGGGACCCCTCGATGTCCAGAGGGGGCGGAGGGACCTCCGGTACTTCACCTTCTTGCAGGGGACCAGCTACCACCGGCCTGAGGAGAGACACATGAAATATAACAAACCTTGTGTATCCTCCTTAGGACTTTGAAGGGCCTCACACACTGCGGCCCCAGCTTCCGGCAGGGTAAGCGGAGGGTAGGTTTCGGGTCAAGAGCCAGACCCTGTCCCCCAGTACAAACACGGGGGCCTCACTGCGGTGGCGGTCAGCGCTCCTCTTCTGCCGTCCACCTGCTTGCTTGAGGGATTCCTGGACGGCCCTCCAGGTCTCCTTGGAGTGCTGCACCCACTCCTCCACCGCAGGAGCTCCGGTCTGACTCTGATGCCATGGCGCCAGGACCGGCTGGTAGCCCAACACGCATTGGAATGGTGACATGTCCGTGGAGGAATGGCGGAGTGAGATCTGGGCTAACTCCGCGAATGGTACGTACCTTAACCACTCCCTTGGCCGGTCCTGGCAATACGACCGCAGAAACCTACCCACCTCCTGGTTCACTCTCTCCTCCTGCCCATTACTCTCGGGTGATAACCAGAGGTCAAGCTGACCGAGACCCCCAGACGTTCCATAAACGCCCTCCACACTCGGGACGTGAACTGGGGACCCCGATCAGAGACGATGTCCTCCGCCACCCCGAACTGCCGGAAGACGTGGGTAAATAGAGCCTCAGCAGTCTGTAGGGCTGTAGGGAGACCGGGCAACGGGAGGAGACGGCAGGACTTAGAAAACCGACCGTTGTTGAACGGGGAGGGACTGTAACTTCCCTCTAGGAAGTTGCCTAGGAGCCTTACTCTGGGCGCACACCGAACAGGAAGAGACATAGAACCTAACGTCCCTAGCCAAGGTGGGCCACCAGTACTTCCCCCTAAGACTCCCACCGAATCAATTGATCACGAACACCAAGCGGCACTACTTACGACCTGTAGGATATTGTTGGAGGTGCAGGTTCCACCCGTAACGCCCGCTCAATGTCCGTGTCCATCTCCCATACCACCGGTGCCACCAGCCTAGATCGATGGGCCGATCCTCCGTGTCATAGAGACGGGACAGCGCGTCAGCCTTAGTATTCAGGGAGCCTGGTCTATACGAGATGGTAAACCTAAATTAGGTGAAGAACATCACCCACCGCGCCTGACGCGGATTCAGTCTCCTAGCTGCCCGGATATACTCCAGATTCCGGTGGTCAGTCCAGATTAGAAAAGGGTGCTTAGCCCCCTCAAGCCACACATTCAGAGCCTTTACCATAGCTAACAACTCACGGTCCCCCACATCATAGTTACGCTCCACCGGACCGAGCTTCTTCGAAAAGAAAGCACAGGGGCAGAGTTTTAGTGGCGTACCCGAGCGCTGTGATAGCACGGCACCCACCCCAGCCTCGGACGTGTCCACCTCCACTATGAACGCTAAAGAAGGGTCCGGGTGCACCAACACGGGTGCATCTGTGAACAGCGCCTTCAACCGATTGAAGGCTCTGTCAGCCTCTGCCGACCACCGCAAACGCACCGGCCCCCCCTTCAGCAGTGAGGTAATGGGGGCCGCTACCTGGCCAAAACCCCGGATAAACCTCCTGTAGTAATTGGCAAACCCTAACAATCGCTGCACTTCCTTCACCGTGGTTGGAGTCGGCCAATTACGTACGGCCTTAACACGGTCACACTCCATCACCACCCCCGAGGTGGAAATGCGATAACCCAGGAAGGAGACGGCTCGTTTGGAGAACACACACTTCTCAGCCTTGATGTATAGGTCATGCTCCAGCAGTCTCCCAAGCACTTTGCGCACCAGAGACACATGCGCGGCCCGTGTGGCGGAATAGGTCAGGATATCATCGATATATACAACCACGCCCTGCCCGTGTAGGTCCCTGAGAATCTCGTCTACAAACGATTTAAAGACGGCTGGAGCATTCTTTAACCCATACGGCATGACGAGGTACTCATAATGGCCCGATGTGGTACTAAATGCGGTTTTCCACTTGTCTTCCTCCCGAATACACACCAGATCCTGAGGTCCAGTTTCGTGAAAAACCGCACCCCGTGAAATGATTCCACCGCCGTAGCGATGAGAGGTAGCGGGTAACTAAACCCCACCGTGATGGAATTGAGACCTCTAATCAATACACGGACGCAAACCTTCCTCCTTTTTTCAGAAAAAAGAAACTCGAGGAGACGGGTGAAATGGAGGGCCGAATGTAACCCTGTCCCAGAGATTCCGTGACATATGTCTCCATAGCCAACGTCTCCTCCTGTGACAATGGGTACACGTGACTCTTGGGAAGCGCAGCATTTACCTGGAGGTTTATCGCACAATCCTCCTGTCGATGAGGTGGTAATTTAGTCGCCTTCTTCTTACAGAAAGCGATAGCCAAATCGGCATATTCAGGGGGAATGCGCACAGTGGAATCCTGGTCTGGACTCTCCACCGACGTGGCACCAATGGAAGCTCCCATACCTGAACACTCCTCTGACCACCCCTGAAGAACCCCTGTCTCCACAAAATCCTGGGATTGTGACTGGCCAGCCAAGGAACCCCCAGCACCACTGGAAATGCAGGTGAATCGACAAGGAGACTAATCCGCTCCCTATGATCCCCCTGCGTCACCATGTCCAGTGGAACCGTGGCCTCCCTGACCAGCCCTGACCCTAATGGCCGGCTATCTAAGGAGTGCACGGGGAAGGGGGGATCTATCGGCACCAGCGGAATTCCCAGCTTGAGGGCAAGTCCGCGATCCATAAAGTTCCCAGCTGCACCTGAATCGAATAGCGCCTTATGCTGGGAAGAGGGAGAAAAATCAAGGAAAAAAATGTATACAAACATGTGACCAACAGGGGGCTCTGGGTGAGTCAACTGGGGTGACCGAGAAGTGTTCCGCCTGCCCTCTCGACTCCCAGATGGACTGCTCTAGCACCGGTCGACCGTGTGTCCTCTCCGACCACAACTGGTGCAGGAGGAGCCCCCCCCCCTAACTCCATAGGAATGGGAGAGGGAGGGCTAGGAGGTGGAACTGACAGGACCCTTTCTGAATGCCCGCGGGCAGCTAGCAGATTGTCCAGCCGAATAGACATGTCTATAAGTTTGTCTAGGGCGAGTGGTGTCCCGACAAGCTAGCTCCCTGCGGATGTCCTCCTGGAGGCTGCAACGGTAGTTGTCCATCAGAGCCCTGTCGTTCCACCCGGCCCCAGCGGCCAAGGTCTGGAACTCCAAGGGTGGTCGAATAGAGCCCGGAAATGGCGGGTGAACCCTCGCCGAGTCTGGGCCATTCCAGACAGCATTGGCCCACTCCAGAGCTCGGCCTGTCAGGCAGGAGACGAGGACGCTCACACTCTCCTCCCCAGAGGGAGTCGGCCTCACGGTAGCCAGGTACAACTCGAGTTGGAGGAGAAACCCCTGGCACCCAGCCGCCGTTCCATTGTACTCCCTCGGAGGCGCAATACGGAGTGCGCTGGAGCCGGATACTGGGGGTGGAGTAGGTGGTCCCGTTGGAGGAGCCAGAGGTGAAGTGGGGAGGACACTCCTCTCCCATCGGTTCATTCTCTCCATCATCTGATCCATCGCTGACCCTATCCGATGGAGGATAGTGGTATGATGGAGAACGCGTTCCACCATTGATGGAAGGGGGGTGGCCGCTGCTCCTGCTGACTCCCATCGGTGGTGCGGGCCTCTGTGACAATCTTAGGCGTAGTAGGTGCGGAGTCAGATGCAGGAGGCAGAAAGTTCTGAATAGCACTTTATTCAGCACCAGCAAAATAGTATATATAACGAAACTGAGCGTCATAAAACAAATGCCCAAAACAGGAACCAAACCGAGATAGCACTACCACACATACAAAGTGGGAATAAACAAGCCCGCACGAAGAGCAGGCGGGCCTACTGACTTAAATAGCCAAATTAAAAGTCTAAACAAGAAACAGGTTAAATAAATCAGACCAAACCAACAGAAAAGGGAAAAAGGGATCGGTGGCAGCTAGTAGGCCCGTGACGACGACCGCCGAGCACCACCCGAACAGGAAGGGGAGCCACCTTCGGTAGGACGCGTTACAATGAGATTCCTTTGTCGTTGCGTTTGTTGTTCTCTTTTTCCCTTTACGAGCAGCCATAGCTTTGCATGTCATAATTTAGAAAGTGCATTTCATGTGCATGTGTGTGTGTGCCTTTGTGTGTGCGTTGCGTGACCACACCTCTTAGATGAATTAGAATCCGTTGAATCACCGACTTTTACCTGATGGCAGGAATGAGGGATGTTGAGTGGAGAAGGGGTGCACATACAGTATGCAGAAAGCTATTTGGACAGGCGTCTTCTTGGCTGTCAGCTTCGATTAAGAGGCGAGGTGTCATCTCGGTAACACAGCTGAGTGCAGATGGCAGTGAGTATAAGAGGGCTCACCAACTTAAACAATGATTAATGAACAGAGATGGAAAACAAATTGCATTGGATTATTGGAGGCAGAGAATTGTTTTTATGGAAATGTTAATTGTGTCTGCCAGGCCGATACTGGGCGAGGGGGATGGGTGAGGGCAACAACAGATCCAAGGGGATCCGATATGAAGTCTACTACCCTCCCTGCACTGATTATCAGGGTTCCTCACACATTATGCACTGTCAATACCACAACACCATGGCTGAATGACTTCTGACTAGATATTGTGAAAACCAAAGCAGGTATTTTATGATGAATCCCATTAAGAATTCCATAAGTTAGGGTTAATTATAATTGCAGTATAAATTACATTACTGTGAAAAAACATGAAATAACTTGCGGGTGTTGATATAAGCTTTTCGTATGCACTGCTTATGAATGGGCTATTAACGGGATATGAATGTCTTATGAAGTCTTTATGTAGGCACTCAAATAATGTGTTACCATTGTCGAATACTGTATTTACAGATCTGCTCCACTCAGCATTAGATATTTTCTTTACAAAGTTTTTATTGACCAAGCTTCCAATTTACATTGCCATATTTAGCCCATATAGGGATGCCGTAGTCCCACAAGGAAGCAGCCCCAGTCTGTATGACACATCAATATCTTGTCCATTGTTCATTAACTGGCGTGGTGTTATCATTATCTAAATGTCCTGTACCATAGGCATTATAATAATAACAATCTCCAATGTTCAGCAATATTGTAATAATAATAGTGTTATTTTTATCCAATTAAGAGGGTGTCATCATTGTCTTATGCTGAGGGCAGAATCATAGCCATTGTGCATGGATAGCATACCTGAATATGGAGCCAGTCAAATAATGAATAGTCTGTATCTGTCGTTTCATCTCCTTGTGTGTTGGGCTTGATGTGCTTCTCCAATAAGTCTTAAGCCTCCTTGGCAGTGGAAAACATGTGTTGTATTCGGGAAGGTCAAGATGAGTTTTGCCCGGTGAATGAAGCCGCATCTCAGGTTTGGCTTGTGTGGCTGGGGTCTCACCTCGTTGTAGGTCGCCCTCTGTTTCAGCAGCTCGGCACTAAGATCTGGCTAGATGCTGATCCTTTTCTCAGCATAGGTCAGAGCCCCCGATTCTGCTGTGAAGAGAACAATTTGCTGTTCAACTTCAAAACATTGGATTCGTACAATCATACACCAGGATCCGTTGTGGAGAAGACACGGGCGTGCGGTGCTCAATGTTTATCAGCGGCATGGGCCCAGCTTCTCCTGCCCAAACAGTACATAGAAAATATTGCTCATGAAGGAAGTGACCAACATATTTATTTTATTGGAATGATTTTCCAGTGATTCTTTTTGGGGGAGATTTCCCTTCTAGCTTATTTCGTGTTGTTTCCATATCATTGAGTCGACCCTCTGTCACATTGGCCACTGTCTCCAAACTTTCCACTTTAGTTGAGTAGGTATCCACTTTAGAAGTGAGCAGTGCAAGAGATTAATTTACCGGTTTTAATTGAAAGTCGAGGTAATGTCCTCATGAACAATCTCTCGGATAGTAGCTGCCAATGCTTTCTGTTGTCGGGTGTTGAGAGCTGCCATGTTCCAACAGGTGAATTTGCGAGCAGACAGATTATGCTAGCTGCTGGAGCAAAATAGATCTGCTAGTTTTTACTTGTAATACAGTAAATATGGTGTTATATATTGACAATTATTTGGTCAAATAAGTAGTTATTTTGCAAAAAAAGGCCACGAGAAAGCCATGTGTTTCAAAGCATGCCAACAGAAACCATGATTTCACTCAGCATTGTCTCTTATAATAATAAGTGATTATAAGGTATGATAGAAGGCACCCTGTTCTATTTGTAATTATTGCAGGCGGTGCAGCTGCAGTACTTAGGGAGATAATAATTATTTTGCAACATTTTTTTCATTGCAGGGTGATCATTTAAGAGCATCATGCACTCATCAGAGTAATCAGGGTAGAGTGATTAGTGAAAATCCAACAGCTGCCTCATTAAACTATTGGCTTTATTGGCAACGCATGGTGACAGCTAACTGCCTCATAGGACCATGAGAGAAAAACTACTTCACTTTAGGAACGCAAGGTGACACGCAGTCTAGACTGGAGATTATGTATGGCCAAATATGCATGAAGAAAATCCTTTGCAACAAATGGCCCTTACTGTTATTCAATGTATCAAGCTTGACCAAAGTGTAAGGTCATTGTCATAGTGCACCGAGGAAAAGTTTAACCTGAAATCTGGAAATGCTGGTTACAACCATTCGACTTAGCCACACTGCAATGTGTTTATACTCCACAGTGAAGGTGGAGCTTAATAGCTAAACGTGCAGACCACAATCTCTAAAATCTCAATCGCAAATATTGACACGCCCATGTTTTTTGTGTGTGTGTGTGATCTAACTAATGCACAAATTAGCACAATAAAGTCAAATGAGAAGTTAGCCTCATGGCAGCAGTAGAAGGGTACATGTAATAATGTTTGCTAAAATAAAAGCTAATTCTTTGAGCCCAGTTGTTCCCTGAGCACAACAAGCACAACACAGAGATCCTACTGGGTTGATGAGCTCAATCAGTGAAATTATGAAAATATGATTTGATCAGTATGATGACAGTATGTAAACTACTTAGCCAGTATTGTAAAATAAGTCATAATATAATTACAACTGCTACACCATAGTCTAATGGTGGATGTTTTGTTTTGAGATAAGTAGGCCTGCTGTGATTTTGTGATGACTCGGTTAGTTACTTTTGTTCTAGTGCTTCTGAGAACTGCTGTGTAGCTGTCAGCGCCTCCTTCTTGGAGTCTTATGGTACACTGTAGTATGTATCACAGTTGATGCCAAATCAGTGCCAAGTAAGACATCATTATGTGTACTAAATCAGAAAGTGTAAAGTAAAACATCAGGTACACTGACTAGAATCGGTTTAGAACATTCATATTACAGTATTTCAAGTTCAGTGTGTGCTTCTTTTATAGTGATCACATCCGTGTAGGAAAATTTGATCACTGTAAGTGGTTGATCACTAAAACCCACATTCACTATAAATGGAGTTCACTTTCTGAAGAGAACACTATGGAGGATGTCCTTGTGAAATGACATGGTGGTTGGTGAGCGTGAAGGATTTGGCCACGGTATCTGGACTGATGCTGTTCTGAGCTGCGTTGGAGATGGTTGGAGAGCGCTGCTCCCCTGCAGAGTCTAACCATCTAAAGAGGAATACACCATGTGGATACACTGATGCACTGCTCATGTGCAAGACATCACCTCCCTGTCTGTCCAACTGTTAACACTTCCCGTGATATAAGCCAGTGCTTTGTTTGTGTCCAGAATGAACAGTTGGTCTGTGCAAACAAGAGCAACTGTTTACACAGTAGTGATTTAATATCAGTGTGTGTGTGTTTCCTGATGGTGCTGTGTACACATGCCTCATGTGTACACACACTGAGTCAAAGCCATGTTAAACGTGTGTAGCTCAAATCACACAGTGTGTGATTGTCATGACATAACAGATCACCATGATCCCTGTCTCACTGTCTTGCATTTTTGGGAATGAAGGCATTGTCTGCCTCTGCCTCCTTTATTTGAAAATGTATATATTGTTTGCTAGAATAAGCTACATGAAATGTTGATATTTCCCAACAAAAGAGTGGTACATACACAATAAATGCACGTGCCTTTGTAACGGATGTGAAACGGCTAGCTTAGTTAGCGGTGTGCGCTAAATAGCGTTTCAATCGGTTACGTCACTTGCTCTGAGACCTTGAAGTACTAGTTCCCCTTGCTCTGCAAAGGCCGCGGCTCTTGTGGAGCGATGGGTAACGATGCTTCGTGGATGACTGTTGTTGATGTGTGCAGAGGGTCCCTGGTTCGCGCCCGGGTATGGGCGAGGGGACGGTTTAAAAGTATACTGTTACATTGATGCTGTTGACCCGGATTACTGGTTGCTGTGGAAAAAGGAGGAAGGTCAAAAGGGGGGTGAGTGTAACGGATGTGAAACGGCTAGCTTAGTTAGCGGTGTGCGCTAAATAGCGTTTCAATCGGTTACGTCACTTGCTCTGAGACCTTGAAGTACTAGTTCCCCTTGCTCTGCAAAGGCCGCGGCTCTTGTGGAGCGATGGGTAACGATGCTTCGTGGATGACTGTTGTTGATGTGTGCAGAGGGTCCCTGGTTCGCGCCCGGGTATGGGCGAGGGGACGGTTTAAAAGTATACTGTTACATTGATGCTGTTGACCCGGATTACTGGTTGCTGTGGAAAAAGGAGGAAGGTCAAAAGGGGGGTGAGTGTAACGGATGTGAAACGGCTAGCTTAGTTAGCGGTGTGCGCTAAATAGCGTTTCAATCGGTTACGTCACTTGCTCTGAGACCTTGAAGTACTAGTTCCCCTTGCTCTGCAAAGGCCGCGGCTCTTGTGGAGCGATGGGTAACGATGCTTTGTGGATGACTGTTGTTGATGTGTGCAGAGGGTCCCTGGTTCGCGCGAGGGGACGGTTTAAAAGTATACTGTTACACCTTTATGAATCTTCTCTATTGCTCACGTGTGCAGAAAGAGACTACTCATGAGAAGGGTTGCAAAAATGTGTGCTCTTTCTATGCACCGTAGTGGTCCAGTAAGGAGTGGGGCTGGTTAGGCCGTTCTGTCTCAGGGTTTCAGGATGCCTACAGCGAAGCTATAGGTTCTCATTAATCCCCTTGTCAAAAGAGCTGTGTGTATATTTGTGTTATCTTCTGTCTAGGGCTAGATAAGCCATGGTGGGGTGGTCAGGTGCATTATCAGTATGTCTACCCTCTGCTTTAGTAAAAGGACTTCATCCACAGTTTGACAATCCACAGCCTGGGTGGGGCGGCAGGTAGCCTAGTGGTTAACAGCGTTGGGCCAGTAACGGCCAGTAAAGGTTGCTGGTTTGAAATCCGGAGACTAGGTGGAAAATCTGACAATGTGCCCTTGAGCAAGGCACTTAACCCTAGTCGATCTGGATAAGAGCATCTGCTAAATGACTGAAATGTATATGTGGATAAGCAGAGTGCCTATACTTACATTTTTTAAATGTAGCATTTTATACTTGAGCTAATTTTTTTAAATTACTAATTTAAGTTATTTTGAGTCATTTTTATGTCCATAGAAGTTTTAAATGTGACATTTCACTTCAAGGATTGAGAACATGATTTCTTTGGTGATCATGATGACACAAGGCTAACCAAGGAATCTGGGTTATTCAGTCATGTGGGCCAACTACTGTATCTGCAGTTTTCTTTGCTCTTTGTTTATGTAAAATGACTTTAGTATATAGGTCACAACATTACTGTGGTATTATGTCGGTATTGGACTTGGCTTAGGTCACTGTTAGTTGTGTATGAAAAGCAATTGCAGGCTCAGAAAATGTGTGGTATTTTCTTTTACCACAGTTGCACTGCTGAAAAGGTGCAACATTGCATCAAAAACCATACCAATACTTGAAATTAGAACATGCTGGAATCAGAATCTTGTTTACAATTGTTTTTATATCTGTCCAATGTCTGTTGGATATCTGTCCAATGCTCTAGGACTGTTAAATGGTTGATATGGGCAGTTGGTCAATGAGCAAACCCACCCAACAATGAATAATCAAAATACATAGCAGTAGCATGTATATGGCCACATCTGGGGAGCCTAATCATGTGACACAAGGCTTTATACAATCACCCTCTTTCTAAATCTCCCCCTGAAAGAGTGTACTTCACTCTGAAAGATGGTACCTGACAGGTCTGCCTATTCGCTTCCCTAGCAACCGTCTTCCTCCTCCACCACCCAGCCTGCCATATTAAATAGCACCTGATCATGGTTCTAAGCCTTGTGATTACACACTTAGATGATCAGAACAACACCTTAAACAAGTGGTGGATATCTTTCAATGTTTCTCTCACACCTGTCAAATATGCTTAGCTTCAGGAGGATTAGGTTGTATATTTAAGGGCATGTATTCAAAATGTGAGTAAGATTTCTGATCTGGGATCAAGTCCCCCGCTGTCCATATAATGTTTTATTCATTATAATCTAAAAAGCTAAACTAATCCTATACCAGCACTCTTTATGAATACAGGCCCTTTTTACATTTGTTTTCATTTCACCTTTATTTAACCAGGTAGGCTAGTTGAGAACAAGTTCTCATTTACAACTGTGACCGTGCCAAGATAAAGCAAAGCAGTGTGACACATACAACACAGAGTTACACGTGGGATAAACAAAAGTACAGTAAATAACACAATAGAAAAATATATATACAGTGTGTGCAAATGGAGTAAGGAGGTAAGGCAATAAATAGGCCATAGTAGCGAAGTAATTTTAATTTAGCAAATTAACGCTGGAGTGATAGATGTGCGATGATGATGTGCATGTAGAAATACTGGTGTGTAAAGAGCAAAAAAGTAAATAAAAACAATATGGGGATGAGGTAGGTAGTTGGATGGGCTATTTACAGATGGGCTGTGTACAGCTGCAGCGATCGGTAAGCTTATCCGATATCTGATGCTTAGTTAGCGAGGGAGATATAACTACCCAACTTCAACAATTTGTGCAATTCGTTCCAGTCATTGGCAGAAGGAAAGGTGGCCAAAGAGGTGTTGGCTTTGGGAATGACCAGTGAGATATACCTGCTGGAGCGCGTGCTACGGGTGAGTGTTGTTATGGTGACCAGTAAGCTGAGATAAGGAGGAGCTTTACCTAGCAAAGACTTATAGATGTCCTAGAGCCAGTGGGTTTGGCGACGAATATGTAGCGAGGGCCAGCCGACGGGAGCATACAGGTCGCAGTGGTGGGTGGTATATGGGGCTTTGGTGACAAAACGGATGGCACTGTGATAGACTGCATCCAATTTGCTGAGTAGAGTGTTGGAGGCTATAAATGACATCGCCGAAGTTGAGAATCGGTAGGATAGTCAGTTTTACGAGGGTATGTTTGGCAGCGTCAGTGAAGGAGGCTTTGTTGCAAAAGAGGAAGCCGATTCTAGATTTAATTTTGGTTTGGAGATGCTTAATATGAGTCTGGAAGGAGAGTTGACAGTCTAGCCAGACACCTACGTATTTGTAGTTGTCCATATATTCTAAGTCAGAACCATCCAGAGTAGTGACGCTAGTCAGGCGGGCGAGTGCAGGCAGCGATCGGTTGTAGAGCATGCATTTCGTTTAACTAGCGTTTAAGAGCAGTTGGAGGCCACGGAAGGAGTGTTGTAATGGCATTGAAGCTTGCTTGGAGATTTGTTAACACAGTGTCCAAAGAAGGGCCAGATGTATACAGAATGGTGTTGTCTGCACAGAGGTGGATCAAGGAATCACCCGCAGCAAGAGCGACACCGTTGTTATATACAGAGAAAAGAGTCGGCCTGAGAATTGAACCCTGTGGTGCCCCCATAGAGATTGCCAGAGGTCCGGACAACAGGTCCTCCGATTTGACACACTGAACTCTATCTGAGAAGTAGTTGGTGAACCAGGCGAGGCAGTCTTTTGAGAAACCAAGGCTGTTGAGTCTGCCGATAAGAATAAGGTGATTGACAGAGTCGAAAGCCTTGGCCAGGTTGATGAAGACGGGTGCACAGTACTGTCTTTTATTGATGGCGCTTATGATATCCTTTAGTACCTTGAGCGTGGCTAAGGTGCACCCGTGACCAGCTCGGAAACCGGATTGCACAGCGGAGAAGGTACAGTTGGATTCGAAATGGTCGGTGATCTGTTTGTTAACTTGGCTTTCGAAGACTTTAGAATTGCAGGACAGGATGGATATAGGTCTATAACAGTTTGGGTCGAGAGGGTCAACCGCTTTGAAGAGGGTGATGACCGCGGCAGCTTTCCAATTTTTGGAATCTCGGACAATAGGAAAGAGAGCTCTAACAGACTGGTAATAGGGTTGTAACAATGGCGCAGGATAATTTTAGAAAAAGAGGATCCAGATTGTCTAGCCCAGCTGATTTGTACGGGTCAAGGTTTTCAGCTCTTTCAGAACATCTGCTATCTGGGTTTGGGTGAAGGAGAAGCTGGGGAGGCTTGGGCAAGTAGCTGAGGGGGTGCGGAGCTGTTGGCCGGGGATGGGGTAGCTAGGAGGAAAGCATGGCTAGCCGTAGAGAAATGCTTATTGAAATTCTCGATTATTGTGGATTTATCGGTGGTGACAGTGTTTCCTAGCCTCAGTGCATTGGGCAGCTGGGAGGAGGTGCTCTTATTCGACATGAACTTTACAGTGTCCCAAAACGTTTTGGAGTTAGAGCTAAAGGATGCAAATTTATGTTTGAAAAAGCTAGCTTTCCTAACTGCTGGTTAAGAGAATGCCAAGAGTGTGCAAAGCTGTCATCAAGGCAAAGGGTGGCTATTTGAAGAATCTCAAATATAAAATATATTTTGATTTGTTTAACACTTGTTTGGTTACTACATGATTCCATATGTGTTATTTCATAGTTTTGATGTCTTCACTATTTTTCTCCAATGTAGAAAATAGTAAAAAATAAAGAAAAACCCTTGAATGAGTAGGTTTGTCAAATGTTTTGACTAGTACTGTAGATCAGACATGGGAACAGAGTACTGTTTGGACTTAAGCTCGCAGGGTAGCTTTTTATCTGTGTGTTACAATATACATCCTTTTCATTACTGAGGTTTGAGCCCTAGATGATGTAAGCCTGTGTTAATTCTGTGTGGACAATGCATGCTTTGTTCCATGCCCTTTGGTACTGCACTAAAGCACTGTATGTTCTAATATGTGACCTCTACCATTGTAGAGTGTTGAGAATTTGCCTCTTTGTTTGTTAGTATAGAGCAATGGAGAGTGAGTGGGTGGAGAAGAGGAGAGGAGGTTATGTTTAAATTCCATTTGAACAGATTTTTAGATTTCTTCTCCTTGAACTTTTATTTGTACCCGTTTCTTAAAGTTACCAAGTTCCCTCGTTACTTATGTTGAGCACAGAGGGTTGTTTCAAAGGAACCACTGGACCTGCAGCAAAGACTGTTAAGTATTGTAGCTACTTACTGTCCGTCTAAAAGGAGATCATAGTAGCAGATCATAGTAGAGTATCATCATAGTAGAGTATATATATGGAGAGGAAGACTGTGGTTAGAAGTAATCAGCATTTTAGCATCCTTCAACAATACGCTGAGACCAAAAATATACTAAAGACAGGAAGAAGAGACACGCAGCATGTAACGGCGTTCTTCGTTTGTAGAAAGAGAGTCGGACAGAAATGCAGCGTGGTGGTTACTCATGTCTTTAATGAATGAATCGCGGTACATGAAATAACTGATACAAATACAAAACAACAAACGGAAAGTGAAAACTAATAACAGCCTATCTGGTGAAACTACACAGAGACAGGAACAATCACCCACGAAATACAAAGCGAAACCCAGGCTACCTAAATACGGTTCCCAATCAGAGACAACGAGAATCACCTGACTCTGATTGAGAACCGCCTCAGGCAGCCAAGCCCATACAACACCCCTACTCAGCCGCAATCCCAATAACTACAAAACCTCAATACGAAATACAACAAAACAAACCCATGTCACACCCTGGCCTGACCAAACAATCAACAAAAACACTAAACACTAAGATCAAGGCGTGACACAGCATTTGTTTTACTCTGCTTGATGACCTATTTCAGGTGCATTAGTTCCATGCAAAAAATATCAAAGCATGTTAACAATGTACATATTTGATTTGTCAGATACAGGTGCCTTCGAAAAGTATTCAGACCCCTTGACCTTTTGCCCATTTTTTAAAGTTACAGCGTTATTCTAAAATGGATTCAATTGTCACGATCATCGTTGGAAATATTCTCGGACCAACATGCAGCTTGATCTGGGTTCCACATCTTAATTTCGTGAAACTTACAAAACAAAAAAAGAAACAAACAATGAACCGTAACATAAGAGGTGCAACATGCACTAACTCCAAACAAGATCCCACAAAATCAGAGACAATGATAAACAGCTGCATCTGATTGCTAACCATAGCAGGCCAACATAGACATAAAACAACCTAGATAACCCACCCTAGTCACAATCTGAAATAACCAACATAGAGAATAAAAGGCTCTCTATGGTCAGGGCGTGACAGTACCCCCCCCACAAAGGTGCGGACTCAGGCCGCAAAACCTGACTCTATAGGAGAGGGTCCGGGTGGGCATGTAGCGTCGGTGGCGGCTCCGGTGCGGGGCAAAGTACCCACTCAGACCACGGGTCCGGCCATGGAGCCGGGTAGAACGCCGTGCCCAGACTGGGCCTCGGCGCAGAAGAGGGTCCCAGCCATGGAGCTGTGTTGAACGCCGCACCCGGACTGGATACCGGCGCCAACGAGGGCTCCGGCCTTGGAGCGGGACTGGACGCCATGCCTGGACTGGGCACCGGCGCAGAGGAAGACTCCTGCCATGGAGTGGGACTGGACGCCGTGCCTGGACCGGGCACCGGCGCAGAGGAAGGCTCCGGCCTTGGAGCGGGACTGGACACCGTGCCTGGACCGGGCATCGGCGCAGAGGAAGGCTCCTAACCTGGAGCAGGACTGGACACCGTGCCTGGACTGGGCATCGGCGCAAAGGAGGGCTCCGGCCTGTGGACCGTCGTAGAAGGTTCCGGACCGTGGGCCGTCGTTGGGAGGCTCCGGACTGTGGACTGTTGCCGGGAAGCTCCGGACTTTGGAGGCGCACTGGAGGCCTGATGCGTGGGGTCGGTACAGGTTGCATGGACTGGTGACACGATCTTCAGGGCGAGTGCGAGGAACAGGCACAGGATGTACCGGACTGTGGAGGTGTACTGGAGGTCTGGTGCATAGAGCCGGCACAAATTGTCCCGGACAGGTGACAGACTCCGCACGGCGAGTGCGGGGAGCTGGCACAGAACGTACTGGGCTGTGGAGGCGCACTGGAGGCCTTTTGCGTAGAACCGGCACAAATTGTACCGGAACAATGACATACTTCGCACGGCGAGTGCGAGGAGCTGGCACAGGACGTACTGGGCTGTGGAGGCGCACTGGAGACCTGGTGCATAGAACCGGCACAAGTTGTACCGGAACGGTGACACACACTTCAGGGCGAGTGCATGGAGGAGGCACAGGACGTACCGGACTGGGGAGGTGCACTGGAGGCCAGATGCTTGAAACTGGTGCAGATGACACCGGACTGGTGTCACGCTCCTCAGCGCGCCCGCTCTGCAGCACTCTCATCGCCACCACCTCTCTCTGGAATCTTTCATTGAGTTCCTCCTTCGACTCCCTGACCGTCTCTGGCTCATTCCTCGGCTCTGCCGACCACCCCGTGTGCCCCCCACCCAAAAAACAGGAATACCTTTACATAAGTATTCAGACCCTTTGCTATGAGACTCGGAATTGAGCACAGGTGCGTCCTGTTTCCATTGATCCTTCTTGAGATGTTTCTACAACTTGATTGTAGTCCACTTGTGGTAAATTCAATTCATTGAACACGATTTGGAAAGGAACACACCTGTCTATATAAGGTCCCTTCAGTTGACAGTGCATGTCAGAGCAAAAACAATCCATGAGGTCGAAGGAATTCAAATCAAATCAAATACAATTGTAATTGTCACATGTGCCGAATACAACAGGTGTTTTATTATGTGAACTGCTTACTTACAAGCCCTTAATCAACAATGCAGTTCAAGAAATAGAGTTACGAAAATATTTACCAAATTAACAAAAGTAAAAAATCGAATAAAAAGTAACACAATAAAATAGCAATAATGAGGTAGACAGGAGGTACCGGTACCGAGTCAATGTGCAGGGGTACAGCATGTAGTGTAGCATAAACAGCAAGTAGCAGCACTGTAAAATAAATGAGGGGGGTCAATGTAAATAGCCAATTGTTCAGCAGTCTTATGGCTTGGGGCTTGGGGGTAGAAGATTTTATGGAGCCTTTTGGATCTAGACTTGGCGCTCCGGTACCACTTGTCGTGCGGTAGCAGAGAGAACAGTCTATGACTTGGGTGACTGGAGTCTTTGACATTTATTTATTTTTTAAATTTCACCCTTTTGTCCCCAATTTCGTGGTATCCAATTGTTAGTAGTTACTATCTTTTCTCATCGCTACAACTCCCATACGGGCTCGGGAGAGACGAAGGTCGAAAGCCATGCGTCCTCCGAAACACAACTCAACCAAGCCGCACTGCTTCTTAACACAGGGCGCATCCAACCCGGAAACCAGCCGCACCAATGTGTCGGCGACCTGGTTAGCGTGCACTGCGCCCAGCCCGCCACAGGAGTCGGTCGTGCGCGATGAGACAAGGATATCCCTACCGACAAACCCTCCCTAACCCAGACGACGCTAGGCCAAATGTGCGTAATTTTCCCACCTTATGATGCCATCTATATTGTGAAGTGCACCAGTCCCTCCTGCAGCCAAGCAACCCCACAACATGATACTGCCATCCCCGTGCTTCACGGTTGGGATGGTGTTCTTCGGCTTGCAAGCCTCCCCTTTTTCATCCAAACATAACGATGGTCATTATGGCCAAACAGTTCTATTTGTGTTTCATCATACCAGGGGACATTTCTCCAAAAAGTACAATCTTTGTCCCCATGGGCAGCTGTAAACCGTAGTCTGGCTTTTTCTATGGCGGTTTTCTTCCTTGCTGAGCAGCCTTTCAGGTTATGTCGATAGAGGACTTGTTTTACTGTGGTTACTGTATGTAAACATTCTTAAAGTGGCATTATCAAAGTGACTAGTGTTCCATTTATTCAAGAGGCCAATGATATCAAGTCTGTAGGTAGGCAGCCACCTCTCTGTGCTCGTGGTGTCTGTTTAACAATCTGATCGCCTTAAGATAGAAGCTGTTTTTCAATCTCTCTGTCCCAGCTCTGATGCATCTGTACTGACCTCGTCTTCTGGATGGAAGTGAGGTGAACAGGTAGTGGCTGTGACATCAGGTGTTGTAGGTGTCCTGGAGGGCAGGTAGTTTGCTCCGTTGATGCATTGTGTAGACCACACCACCCTCTGGAAATCCCTGCGTTTGTGGGCGGTGCCATTTCTGTACTAGGCTGTGATACAGCTCGACAGGATGCTCTCATTTGTGCACCTGTAAAAGTTAGTGAGGGTTGTTGCAGCTTCTTCGCCACACTGTCCGTGTGCGTGGACCATTTCAATTTGTTGAGGAACTTAAAACTTTCCACCTTCTTCACTGCTGTCCCATCGATGTGGATAGGGGGGCTCCCACGATCATCTCTTTTGTTTTGCTGATGATTAGTGAGAGGTTATTTTCCTGACAACACACTCCGAGGGCCCTCACTCCCTCCCTATAGGCTGTCTCGTCGTTGTTGGTAATCAAGCCTACCACTCTAGTGTCGTCTGCAAACTTGATGATTGAGTTGGAGGCGTGCAGAGCTTCACAGTCATGGGTGAACAGGGAGTACAGGAGAGAGCTGAGAATGCACCCTTGTGGGGCCCCAGTGTTGAGGATCAGCGAAGTTGAGATGTTGTTTCCTACCTTCACCGCCTGGGGGGGGTTGAGACTTAGGGTCTCAAGCTTAATGATGAGTTTGGAGAGTCCTATGGTGTTGAATGCTGAGCTGTAGTCAATGAACAGTATTCTTACATAGGTATTCCTCTTGTCCAGATGGGATAGGGCAGTGTGTAGTGTGATGGTGATTGCATCGTCTGTGGACCTATTGGGGCGGTAAGCAAATTGGAGTGGGTCTGGGGTGTCAGGTAAGGTGGAGGTGATATGATCCTTGACTAATCTCTTAAAGCACTTCACGATGAAAGATGGTAATTTAGTTCAGTTACCTTAGCTTTCTTGGGAACAGGAACAGTGGTGACCATCTTGAAGGATGTGGGGATAGCAGACTGGGATAGGGATTGATTGAATATGTCCATAAACACACCAGCCAGCTGGTCTGCGCATGCTCTGAGGATGCGGCCAGGGATGTCGTCTGGGCCGGCAGCCTTGCGAGGGTTAACATGTTTAAATGTTTTACTCACATCGGCCACGGAGAAGGAGAGCCCACAGTCTATGGTAGCAGGACGTATCGGTAGCACTGTATTGTCCTCAAAGCGCGCAAAGAAGTTGTTTAAATTGTCTGGGAGCTAGACGTCGATGTCCGCAACGGGGCTGGTTTTCTTTTTGGTTTCCAGTTTGCATAAAGTCCAGTGAAGTTCCTTGATGGCCGTCTTGGTATCCGCTTGCAGGGTGATATACACGGCTGTGATGATAACCGGCATTTGATTGTGAGGAATTATAGGTCAGGTGAACAAAAGGACTTGAGTTCTTGTATGTTACAATTACACCATGAGTCGTTAATCATGAAACATACATCCATGCCCTTCTTCTTACCAGAGAGATGTTTGTTCCTGTAGGCGCAATGTGCTGTACGGACTCTGACAGCATGTCCCCAGCTAGCCATGTCTCTGTGAACAGAGTATGTTACAATCCCGGGTATATCTCTTTGGAAAGCAACTCTTGCCCTGAACATTAGCGAGTTATATACTCGGAAGCAGTGGGTGATGTGCGCACATCCGAAGCCTTACTAGAAGACCGTTCCGGCACCCCCTCCTCCGACTCGTTTTGTTTTGGGTCAGCCTCTGGAATCAGTTCAAATGTCCTGGGAGGTGTAGACAAAAGATCTGCTTTGGGAAAGTTGTATTCCTGGCCATGGGGCTGGTTGTGCTGGTAAGTTGACATCTCACTGATATCCAATAGTTCTTCCCAGCTGTATGTAATAACACTTATGGTTTTCTGGGCTAACAATGTAAGAAATAATAGATAAAAAAACAAAATACTGCACAGTTTCGTAAGGACTTAAGCGATGCTGCCTCTCTATCGGCGCCATCTTGTGCTTAAGCACACAGCCACAATGCAGGAGCTTAAGAGGATCTGCAAAGAAGAATGGGAGGGAAAAAAACAAACACAGGTGTGCCAAGCTTGTAGCGTCATGTAACACTCGATTGTGTGTAGATTGATGATAGGGGAAAAAACTATTGAATGAATTTCAGAATAAGGCTGTAACGTAACAAAATGTGGAAAAATTCAAGAGGTCTGAATAGTTTCCGAAGGCACTGAAAGTTTACTGGGACATTTCCATCTAATCTTTTTGTTGTTGTTGTTGAATATTTCATATTTTTTACTTTGAGTTTTCTTTAAATATATGTAATATGAGGGCTCTATTGCACTAATTGTTCATGTTCACGTGCATGCCTTATGTGTCTTTTTCCTTTCTGTCTTTTAGGTGGAAGTCTCTATTATATGCGAAGTTGTCTCCAACTCCCCTCTCTGAGGAAAAGGTGTCAAAGGTTGCTATACCATCAACCACAAGCAGAACCTTCTGAAGGACTCTGGGACATCCAATCCCTGACCTCCACACTGTAACAGTCCACAGATCCCTGAATATAGAAAGCCACCACGCCATTGGACGAGGGCAGTCACACTTAAGGGGCCACATGGCACTGCTAGCCAATCAGCTGGTGGATTCAGCTAGGGTTCTAAATGGCATCAATGGGAGGGTGGATCACCTTCCACAGTTCCTGAGGGTACAGAACCAGGGTCACATTACCCATGTCAACGTCACACAGGAAGACACGCACAAGAACAGGAAGTACCCATGCCCACTGTGTGGCAAACGCTTCCGCTTCAACAGCATCTTGTCACTGCACATGCGCACGCACACAGGCGAGAAGCCCTTTAAGTGCCCTTACTGTGACCACAGGGCAGCGCAGAAGGGCAACCTCAAGATCCACTTACGCACTCACAAGCAGGGCAACCTTGGGAAAGGTCGTGGCCGGATCAGAGAGGAGAACAGGCTGCTCCACGAGCTGGAGGAGAGGGCCATCCTGAGGGACAGGCACATCAGGGGTGGTATAGGTCGTCTGACCCAGCCACCACCACCCCACATCCCTCATCCCCAGCTCCAGCAGCCCCAGCCTGCTTCTACCACCACCCAGCTCCCCTTGACTTGCACAGGCCCTGGCCCTGTGGAGACCCTTTCACTGCCATCTGTCTCCCCCAAGATGACCACCACAGGCCAGGAGGATCACACACAGGCTCAGCCTTCCGCAGGGTTCCGCTGCTCCTTCTGCAAAGGAAAGTTCAGGAAGCAGCAGGAGCTGGAGCGCCACATCCGTATCCTCCACAAGCCATACAAGTGCACCCTGTGTGAGTACGCGGCCTCCCAGGAGGAGGAGCTCATCAGCCACGTGGAGACGGCCCACATCACCTCCATGTCAGCTCAAAGTCAGAGTTCCGCGGTGGGCAGTGGTCGGGGCTTGAAGCCCCCTGGTGGGGAGTTCCCCTGCAAGGTGTGTGGTCAGACCTTCAGCCAGGCCTGGTTCCTCAAGGGACACATGCGGAAGCACAAGGACTCATTCGAGCACTGCTGCCAGATCTGTAGCCGGCGCTTCAAAGAACCCTGGTTCCTCAAGAACCACATGAAGGTCCACCTCAACAAGCTGTCTGCGAAGACCAAGCAGCTTCCTGCTGACCCTCAGGTATCTGTTAGCATGGCTAGAGTATCCCAGGACACCCACTACACAAACCTCTACTCCCAGTACATCTCAAGCCTCCACAGCAGGTTCCTCTCTGCAGAGAAAGCGGGCCAGTCGGAGTTCCAGCAGATCCTTGCCACAGCAGGCATCGGGATGAAGGTGAAGGAGATGCTGGGTAACATGCTGGCACCAGGACACAATTCACCGACGGAGGGTGATAATAATCACTCTCTGTTGGGTTGGACTCATCTGGTGCCTCCCCTGAGTTCGAGCAATGTGGAGTATCAACCACAAGCTCCTGCCAATGAGAGAAACGACCTCAAGAGCTACCCAGGCTGGCAGGTCATGGAACCAGGACTGGCTGTAGATCTGGTGGACCTATACACAGCTAAAGAACAGCATCGGGCCTACCAGGCTGGGTGGAGGGTGTCAGATGAGCGACGAGCGCCTGTGTGCAACCCAGACACCCAGGCTATTAGTAGGAGTAGTAGCCCAGGACTGAGCCATATCTTGGAGGAGAGTTCTATAGGACCAGGCCTCTCTCAGACTGGCAGTACCCAGGATAACAGCAGCCTACCCTCCTCAGTCTCAGGTACATAACCGTCTTTCCTTACAACTCAATGGTTGCATATTGTTTTAGATATTGTTGTTTCCAGTTTTCTCAATTATTTATCATAGGTCCATCTAATATGTGTATTCTATATTATATGGTCAATACTCTACAGTAATTGATGTATCCTCAAATCCATGGTCAAGGTCAAATGGATGACCAGCACATGATGACTTGGGCACATTTATATCGATAGGATGTTTGAGAACTTCCATAAATATGCCATTAGTTTCAGATGTAAACCATTTGCTATGCCTCCCATGCACAGACTAGCATGGAATAGAACTGTGCTGTTCCATCAGGAGATACAACTATGCCTTTGGCTAAACTTCACTAATGTACTCAGGTGGACTTGCCTTGAAGCACAGGGTCAGTAGATCAGCATATCCAAGCAACAAATATAATCGGTTATATATGTTGCTTGGATAAAGGCCTTTCTTTTCTTATTAACTTTAATGCTGTCATGTTGAATGCTACAGATAATTAGCCTCTATTATTTTATATCAGTTCCATCGCCACCCCAACCCTTTGCCTATGGGGCACAAGATGTTAATGGATGCCATCTGGTGTTTTTAATTATTTGATATATACCACCTGGTATTTTTATTGCTAGTATTCTGTTCCACCTGGTGATTTTGATGATTTGACTCCCTGGGCGCATGCTTTTCTTGTCATAGCATCCTGTTAAGTTACACATTGTCTGGATTCTAAATAGCTGCCTCACATGGAGAAATACTAAATGTTACTATAGAATACTACAGTACTTACTATAGAATTCTGTAGTAAACTGTAGAATGCTATTTTACACACTGCAGTATCCCTCAATCATGTGTAGTACTTACTATAGAATGTTGTAGTATACTGTAGAATACTCTAGTAAATACTGCAGTATTATCAGCAATAAAAACACTGTAGTAAATACTACAGTAATGTCCGCAAAAACACTACAGTCTGAAAAAACACTAACTTTTTTAACTACAGTAAATACTACAGTATTCAATTTGCATATACTCTGCACATTCCCCTCCCCCATATCTCAGTTTGTGCCATCCATAAGTGAGAAACAGGTTTTTAGAAATGTTTGCAGATTTATTAACAATGCAAAACAGAAATGCCTTATTACATAAGTATTTAGACCCTTTGTTATGAGACTCGAAATTGAGCTCAGGCACATCCTTTTTCCATTAATCATTCTTGAGATGTTTCTACAACTTGATTGGAGTTCACCTGTGGTAAATTCAATTGATTGGACATGATTTGGAAAAGCACACGTCACACCCTGATCTGTTTCACCTGTCCTCGTTATTGTCTCCACCCCCTCCATGTGTCGCTTGTGTTCCCCAGTGTATTTATCCCTGTGTTTCCTGTCTCTCTGTGCCAGTTTGTCTTGTATGTTTCAAGTCAACCAGCGTTTTTTCCCCCCGTACTCCTGCCTTTGCTATTCTCTTTTTTCTAGTCCTCACGGTTTTGACCCTTGCCTGTTCTGGAATCTGTACCCACCTGCCTGACCATTCTGCCTGCTTTGACCACGAGCCTTTCTGCCACTCTGTACCTCCTGGACTCTGATCTGGTTTTGACCTTTTGCCTGTCCACTACCATTCTCTTGCCTACTCATTTTGGATTAATAAACATTATAAGACTCCAACCATCTGCCTCCTGTGTCTGCATTTGGGTCTCGCCTTGTGTCATGATACACACCTGTCTATATAAGGTCCCTCAGTTGACAGTGCATGTCAGAGCAAAAACCAAGCCATGAGGTCGAAGGAATTATCCGTAGAGCGCAGAGACAAGATTGTGTCGAGGCACAGATCAGCAGCAGGGACTGGGAGACTAGTCAGGATCGAGGCAAAGATGAACGGAGAAAAGTACAAAGAGATCCTTGATGAAAACCTGCTCCAGAGTGCTCAGCATGTCAGAGAGGGGCGAAGGTATTACCTTCCAACAGGACAACGACCCTAAGCACACAGCCAAGACAACGCAGGAGTGGCTTCGGGACAAGTCTCTGAATGTCCTCAAGTGGGCAAGCCAGAGCCCGGACTTGAACCTGATCAAACATCTCTTGAGAGACCTGAAAATAGCTGTGCAGTGACGCTCCCCGTCTAACCTGACAGAACTTATGAGGGTCTGCTGAGAAGAATGGGAGAAATTCCCCAAATACAGTTGTGCCAAACTTGTTGTGTCATACCCAAGAAGACTTGACGCTATAATTTCTGCCAAAAGTGCTCCAGCAAAGTACTGAGTAAAGGGTCTGAATAGTTATGTAAATGTGATATTTCAGCTTATTTTTAATACATTTGCAAAACTTTCCAAACCTGTTTTTGCTTTGTCATTATAGGGTATTGCATGTAGGAAGGTCTTTTTTATTTTTATTTTTACAATTTTTTACAATTTTAGAATAAGACTGTAACCTAACAAAATGTGAAAAAATTCAAGAGGTCTGAATACTTTCTGAATGCACTGTACCTACCTACCTACAGATTATGGAAAATTTGCTAATTTAGTATTTCTCCAGTAGGTTTTCTGAAAGAGAGAGCCTCCATTTCTATGTCAAAGATATTAAAACAAACACTATAGTAAATACTACAGTTGCAAAAATACTATAGGGAAGTACAGTTCGCAAAAACACTACAGTAAATACTACAATCTGCAAAAACACTACATTAATTACTATAGTATATACTACAGTTTTCTTTTACTGTTGTATAGTTAACTGTAAATAATACAGTACACTACAGTATCCACTGTAGTGTTTTTGCTGACCTTTAGCTTAAAGCATACATTTGACTCTTTTCCTCCCTAGCTTAGAATTGTGGATCTTCCACAGACCTGGGCTAAAATACTATTTGAAATTCTTTAAAATACTTTAGCTGTTCTCGGTTGAGCTTTATTGTTGCACTGGAACCAATAAAAAAAGTACAAACTCCCAACAGGCTCAGGAGCACTCTAGGCAGACTAAAGCAAACACTCAAAGTATTGGAAAGATTTCATATAGTCTTTGAACCCAGGTTTGATCTTCTAGCAGGCATGGTGAGAGTCAGCGTCTCTGATACGGTTTTGGAGGATTTGATCCACCGTGAAAAAGAGATAAATGGATCAGGTCTAATCTTGTTAAATGTTTTGTTGACATATTGTCTACTTATACTTGTATTTACATGTTTATACCAGTATTTTAAGGTTAATCCTTGCCAGCCCTTTACAAAACAGCTACAATCATTGGTACTTTTCAGCTTCTCCTGTTCCCCAGTCCCCAGCCCATATACCCAGCCGATACTGCAGGGCTATGTTTATAAAAGCTAGCTGAGAATGAATCGGATGAATTCTGGGCTGCCACATTCGGTATCAGAGTGTAATTTGAGTCGATATTAAGCATGGAAACTAATTCATTTTAAAGGTCAGGCGTCAGTGCTTCTTTATATGATGGATCCCAGCTCGCCTCTCCTCCTCTTGTTCCTGTGTAATGGAGGACTCACTCAGGGGCTTAAGCACTGCATTGTTTTGCTCTGACAATATATCCCAGAGACCTCTGCAGCTGCTCTCCACGACAGATTAATTAACACAATCACACGCTGCTGGCCCCAGCTCAACACACAGGTCTGCTGCGGGACAGATAGGTAAATCCTATACATATGGAGAACGTACAGACACTAAGTGCAAGTCTTGATGAGGGGTTTTAGGAATGGGATAAGTTTACTGTGCCTGTATTACAGGGGCTGGAGTAGTTTTAACTCAGGAGATGGTGAGGAATTACCATTGTTGCCAGATGTTTCAGTTTGAGACACATCTATTACGCCTGAACAAGTGGCTGATTTTAATTCCTAGCCAAACAGAAGTCATTAAGTTATTATATTGTTGTTCCCAGTATGGATAGTGACTACAGTTCAGAGTTAGTGACTGCTCTGCTACATTTTAGTCAATTGGTAGATGCTTTTATCCAGAGCGACTTACATACATTTTCATAGATTATGGTCTCTTTACTCATATGGCTACTAGCTAGTGTTGAAAATGCTGCTCTTAAAATGTAATCAAGACAGATTAAAAAACTTCCTTTGACTGTAATTCTAATCTTAGATCATGAATAATGATGTGCTTATTAGGCCCCTGACCGACACCAGAGTGTCCAGATTTAAATTGGGAACACAAACATGCCTGAAATCCTCTGACAGTTATTCATTAGTCCTATTCAAACTCTTAACCCCAAGGTCAATGAGCAGACACCATGTAATGATGTCATCCTCACTTAGTCTTTGTTTCCTTCTCCAGCCTTCACACTACTTCTACTGTACAGATGTTACAGGTTACGAGTGCTTACAGAGAGACGAGGAATGATCATGTTTAGGGGGATAGAAATCAGTGTAAACTATTTCATCGTTCTAACTTCTAGTTCCTACAACCCTTGGCATCTGATGATTCTTGAATGGATAGTTCAGCAAAAGCACATGTTTATAAAACATTTAAATATGTAATTTCGCTAAACAATCCCTTTAAGTTGTAGCATGGCTGTTTTTATTTCAACACACAAACTGGGCCTATATACGTAAGTAGATTTGAACACTGCTGATTTCTGATTTATAAACCGGATTACCTGTTGGCTTGACTTCCCCATCTCATTTTTTTGTCCCCTAATCCTCTTTTTAATTATTATTGCAGATATGAGGTATGAGGCTCAAACTAAGCTCAAAATGCTTGTTTTCCTAGCTGCTGATAAAAAGATTTACCCTGGGAGTTGTGAACACCTGCCTTGAAATATTGTTCCACGTCTCCTGAATGCCATTTGGCTTAATTGACTTGGAAACGTCCCAAATGCGTCATTGACGATGTGGTCTAATTAATATTAATAATATGCTATTATAAACATCAAAGAACATCTGGTGCCCCTATTTTCTCTCTACCCAGCAGTCTTGGGTGTGAATATCCCTCTCAGGCGGTTTCATCTTAAAGCAAACCGCCTAGGTTTAGTCATTTAGGTGCTTTAGTTTATACTGCACGCAGACTGTTACAATATAACAATTATCTGTGTGTGTGCATGTGTGTGTATATGCGCACATGTGTGTGTGTTTACATGGGTGGTGAACAGATTGAATAAAGAGTGAATTTCCATATGAAATGAATCACTTTCCGTACCAGCTGTATGCTTTGCCACAGCACAGTATCAGACGTTTTCTTTTGCATTTCTAATCACAGGTTGGATAACTCATATGCATCTCTTCATTATCTGATTGTCTGTGTTAGGTGAGAGAAGCAGGGCCCTGTAATGATACAGTAATTGGAGTTTGGTTGATAAATCTAAGCACTAAAATGACTCATAATGTGGGTCTCGTCAGTGTAAGTAAATCTAAAACTGATTAAGTTAGCATGAACCAGGCAATCAGAAAGATGGCACCCGTCCAAAGACAGGAGATGAGTCGGGGCTTGAGTCTTTTTGTTGTTTCGCTGCTCTGGGAGATATTGGCGAGCGAATGTGTTTTTGAAAGAGACAGTGGCCAAAGATGAGGTCAGATATGTCTGGTTTTGTTTGCATTTCAGACCTGCCGGTAATTTCATGGTAATGTAAACCACTGATTAATTGAGATAGACAGTGTATCTATGCCTGCGTTTACAAAGGCAGCCCAATTCTGATATTTTTTACGCAAATTTGGTCTTTTGACAAATCACATATGATCTTTTCACATCAACTCTTGTTCTGATTGGCCAAAATACCAATTAGTGAAAAAAAGATCAGAATTGGGCTGCCTGTGTAAACGCAGCCTAACTGTCTGAAATACTGCCATTAAGCAGGCGTTTTTTTGTGACTAAAGACAATGGATGTGGTGTTTCTGAGGAGGCTCTTTCCCACTCACTGTCCTGTTTGAACACATGCATACACACAAATTATTGTTGACTGTGTTGTTGAAAGTCATTACTATGTGACTCCAGCTGTGATTTCTACCTCACTATGGCTGTGTTTAAAGGCAGCCCAATTCTGAACTTTTTTCCCTGGTAATTGGTCTTTTGACCAATCAGATCATCTCTGAAGAAGGTCTGATGTGAAAAGATCTGATGTCATTGGTCAAAAGACCAAATTTGCATAAAAAATATCAGAATTGGGCTGCCTGTCTAAATGTAGCCTATTAGTGTGATGTTTTATGATCTGCTCCATTCAATACACTTATTTTCCTCTCTCCTCTAGGTATATTAAGTAGTTTAAAATTCCAATATTTAAACAAAGGCTATTTTTCCATATAATTTATCTCATTAAATGACGGATGGTGTTGGTATTAAAGTTGGAGACAGCATAACAAACAACTTTAGATCATTAGATTGAGAGATTTACTTCAGGGAGAATTACCTCAGGGTCAGATCTGATCTCAAGGTGTTATGAAATTGATTTTTCAGCCGAGGGGAATGAATCACTGTTGTAAGTCAGATATTAATCCATTAAAGAAGAACAATAAGGCATCAATATGCACAAAATGAAATGAATGCCGCTGTAACTTTATCTCGCCATCCCAGACGCCACATCCCTAAAAGACCCAGTATAATGTATGCCCTGACCTTCAAATGCCAGGAGAGTGTTGGACAATAAACTGCCAATATTTGTGGCTTAATAGCGGCAGATGACTTTTACAGTAATTGGAATGGCACCAAAACAGCTGGGCTGCTTAAAGAAGGTGGAATGCAAAGGGTTTGTCTCAAATAGCACCCTATGCCCTATATAGAGCACTACTTTTGACCAGAGCCCTGGGTCAATATGGTGCCATTTGGGAAACATTCAAGGGTCTCTCAGACAAGTGGCAACTCAACATGGTGGCACTGTATGTAAAGCCTATAGGCAAGGCTGTTATAACACAGTTCAACCTAACATGACTCCTGGAGAGAAGTGTTCATGTATACGTTGTCGATATTGACAGATGTTTCATGGACATGTGACTGGCCTAATATGGACACCATACAGGTGAGAAGTCATTCCAACTTGCTCACCAAGTTTATGGGGATAAGCCAACAATACATATGTATTTGCTGCTAACATCTTTGAGTATATTCCTTGCGTATGGTGTTCTACACTCCATGCTGTGCGATGATGTATCACCTGTGCTGAAAGCTGATTACAAGCCTGATTTACTGCGGAGCACAACTTAAATCATTCAACTCAGCATTGTGTGGCTCTGCACACATTATTCATGTTTAGAAATGGCGGCCATATGTACACACACATTTCCCAGGTTCACAGAGATGATCCAATCGCTCAGGTTCTTTAGGTTGGTTCTCAGTATGCCAATGATTTAGTTGTACAAGTCAGACAATTGTTTCTGAAATATAACATGTCTACAGCTATCCAGAGAAACTTAAATGTGAAATACTGGTATGGAGATGTCTGGTTCACGCTGTGCTGTTGTTCTGTCTTGTGGCTCTAACAGGTAAGGAGAAGTCCTACAGCTGTCCCTCCAGTGACTACATCAGTGCCCAGTCAGCCTCTCTCAGTTACCATCTAGAGGGCTACCACCCCCAGTGGAACCAGGACACCATGGACAACAGAGCCCCCTCGTCCCCACAGACCCCAAGCCCCAAGGACTGGAGCCCTACTTCTGGCCTCTACAGTGGGATGGAAGGCACAGATGAGAACCGGAGAAACGCAGGTACACTGCAAATAGACAGGCCTCCCAACCTGCCCAACCCTTCCAACCTGAACCTACACCGGGCCTATGGAGGACCTCCAGCTATGGAGGAGAACAGTGTGAACCCACAGGGTCTTCATCAATCCATACAGACCTTCATCAATGGCCTGACATCCAGCATTCTGAGAGGTGGTAGAAAGAGGAGATCAAGGGGAGGGATGGTCAGCCCTCCCAGGGGAGGACAGGGGAGCTCTGAGGGGGAGTATGGTGTTAGAGTCAGGGGGAGTGACTGGGACAGTGAGGGGGAGGCAGGTGCTGGTGGTTCTGCAGTCACACCCAGGACCAGGAAGTCCCAGTATGAGCCTCTGGATTTGTCGCTCAGGCCAGACTGGGTGCAGACGTCACAGCCTGGTTCAGGGGGATTGACTGGGTTATTCCAGCAGCACAGCTCCCTCTCCTCCAATAGCAATGGACTGCAGGCTGGACAACACACAGCCCGGTCTGACACTGGTAGTGACCTGGAGTTACCTATAGAGCAGGAGGACGCACACACCTATGACTCATCAGCTCACAATGGGGAGTGTACACTGGAGAGACCTGTGTTTAACAAAGAGGAGGAAGAAGAGGACCTCAACAAGTGGAGGATGATGAAGAGTAGCAGCAATGAAGCAGAGCTGAGTGAGGAGATGACAGAGATGATGGTTGGTGTTCCCCAGGGGCCCAGTGAGGCCCCTCAGTGTACCCAAGGGAAGCAGGGCCAGTGGGGCAGGTCGGTCATCCAGCCTCTCCTCTCTCCTCTGGAGCTGTTGAAGCTAGGGCAAACTCCTCACCACTACCTCCATCCCCACAGGAACCTCTCAGTCCTCTGGTCCTTCAGTGGCCAGAATCACATGTTCCTCAATGACAATGAAGAGAGCTTGAATGGTGGAGGGGGAGGGCCAATGGAGAGAGCAGATACTTCAAGTGAGTGTCCCTCTCTCTGCCCAATGAATGATGTCAACTGTACCTCTGGTTCCTAACTATTTTCCACATTACATGAGAGTACCATGCCATCTAGTGGACAAGTAGTGATCCTGCCCCCTTATATCATCCTTTCCTATACTGTCCTATCCTATATGTTTGGATATTTAGTACACTCTCTCTCACTAAAAAAATAGGCTTACCTCAGCAGACAATTTATCAGAGGAAATTGACGAACTGTAGTTAGTATGAACACTTGTGATTGTGAAACTCAGAAGAACTAAAACAAGGGTACTGGAGTCACAGGTGTGTGGCACTGATTACATCCGCACTTAGAGGACGATGCAATTTTACTATCTGATAGGTAACAAATAACACTGGCAATGGAGAAGCTTAATTCTTGTGTGATACACCTGCCGAAAGCAAGATTTAATTACCTGACTGGAGAGAGAGTTCTTTCAGACACTTGGGATCCTTTGATATGATATACATGTATTATGAGTGCAACTTGATACCCCGTCATTCTGATCCATTGGATGCAGAAACACTATATGAAACACAATATTCTCGTATGAAAGTGTCTGTCAACTCTGTTTGGGCACAACATGTGTTTTGCTCTTTGATGGTTCCTGTTGGTAAAAGTATAGGCTACAGTATGTCAGAATAATGGTTTTCTTAGATATACTAGATGCATATTACAACTTCCTGAAGTGACGTATATTTCTGCACTCATCTCACCTCTTCAGGTCATGCATATTCAGGGTTCACCATTTTTTTTACTTATCTGTGGTCACTTGTACAATTTCTTTTTACAATAAGTTACAAGTTACATCGCTAGTATAGTTTGGTATTGAAATTATGAAAGAGGATAACTAAGTAAACCCACTGTAAATGCCTTACCCCCCTCAGTACTGCACTCTAAAGTAGGGTCTATCATTAGCTAAGATGGAAAGCCATCAGTCAAAGTTGACATAATTGACATTGAGCCTAGCGAGTGCCCTCTAACTACAAACAACAAGCAGGTGGTCAGTCAGACATTATTCTCATCACAACAACTGCTTCTGCCTGCTCTGTTTTGAATATTGGCCAGGTGGCATTGTCAAGGACCTGCCTCCTGTCCCTGTCCCCATACTGTACGTCTAGGTCTCGTCACTCAGTGACATATTGCTGGGCACCGTGGACATGGAGTGATGTGTGTGCAATGACAGTTCAGGTCGGACACATTGTGCCAACGGTGGTAATTGGCCAGATGGTGACCCCTGGATGAACTAGTCTGTATGCTCATTTGTTTTATATCGAGCCCTCCCTCATGGTTAATGTCCTGCAACTGCATTTCCCAATCACAGCCGCTAGATGGCGATACTATCCAATTATTTTTCAGAAAAAAAAAACGTGAGACCTGGAGAATATGAGTAGATCAATACAGAATAGATTATCTAAGAATGAAAGAAAGAAAAAGAAAATACCTGATTTGAAAGGGAGAAGAGTCATTACCTCATTGTCTGAGAGCATACCCTATACTGAAAGGATGAGAGACAGAGAGAGAGTATAGATGGAGATAGATGGAGCGACAGAGAGGTGAAAGAAGAAGGCAAGTGTGGCTGTCTCTGAGCAGATGTCGTTTGAGGGCAGAGAGAGGGCAGGCCGAGCAGGCTGCCATTGTGCCTGGGTCTCCCCATAGAGATAATGAAGGGTGGAGTGCTGGGAAGGATGTGCAGTCATCACTCACTGTCTTTGTGCCATCAGAGCTCAGTGCTGTGTCATCCGTCACCATTCAGCTCCTCTGGCCCCCACAGTCCCGCCACTGTCATCATGGTCATTATCTCTGCCTGAAACACATAGGCACACACACACATTCATTTGTGCGCGCAGATGAATACACACACACACACATTCATTTGTGCGCACAGATTAACACACACACACACACACACACACACACACACACACACACACACACACACACACACACACACACACACACACACACACACACACACACACACACACACACACACACACACACACACACACACACACACACACACACACACACACACACCCTGTGTGTGACATACCTAAACACGAGATTGCACACTCACGCACACACACACTCTCCCTCCCCTTTCCACATCCTTTCTTGTTTCCTGGTAAATGTGTGTGTGAGCTGGTCTGGTTTGAGGCTGGTGTTTAGCCGATGAATGGGTGATCATGTGTTGGGGAGATGGATGGCTCTGGGCCCAGTCCTGTCTCCTCTAATTGTAAAATATTAGTTAGATTAGACTGTGGCCTGTGAGTAATGGAACTTATTTGGAGGTTTCCCTCTCCTGGACCTCACCTCTCGTCCATTGGGAGGGAGATATCAGGAAAAAAGGATGTACAAGACAGGAAGAGGAGAGAGAAAGAGGGGAGAGATAGGGCAATCACTATACGTGTAGAGATTTGACTTGCTTTATATTATATTATTTGCTGAATATGCTTAATTTTTAACACGTTAAAAAGATAGCTTACATTTTGTAATGGCTCTAAGAAGAAAGGAGATTTGGTAAGATATTTTAAGTGTAATTTCCTTTTCTTGAAACATATGTTTTGCCAAATGCACTGTCCTGACCTGTTCCAAAATATTTGATCCTGCATTTAGCGATGTATTACACCCTGACTTGATTTTTCCCCTTCTTACAATACAATAGGGAAAGCCTTTCATTTGCAGACAATACTATGGCTGACGCTGTAAAACAAAACATTTCACTGCACCTATCCGGTCAATGTGACCATAAAACATACACATACAGTACCGGTCCAAAGTTTGGACACTGCTACTCATTACAGGGGTTTTCTTGATTTTTATACATTGTAGAATAATAGTGAAGACATCAAAATGATGAAATAACACATATGGAATCATGTAGTAACCAAAAAAGTGTTCAACAAATCTAAATATATTTTATATTTGAGATTCTTCAAAGTAGCCACCCTTTGCCTTGATGACAGCTTTGCACACTCTTGGCATTCTCTCAACCAGCTTCATGAGGTAGTCTGGAATGCATTTCAACTAACAGGTGTGCTTTGTTAAAAGTTCATTTGTGGAATTTCTTTCCTTCTTAATGCGTTTGAGCCAATCATTTATGTTGTGACAAGGTAGGTGTGGTATACAGGAGATAGCCCTATTTAGTCAAATACCATATCATGGCAAGAACAGCTCAAATAAGCAAAGAGAAATATAGAAAATAGTCAAACATAAAAAACCCTAGAATGAGTAAGAGTGTCCAAACGTTTGACTGGTACTAATATATATATATATATATATATATATATATATATATATATATATATATATATATATATATATATAGTTGAAGTCGAAAGTTTACATGCACCTTAGCCATATACATTTAAACTCAGTTTTTCACAATTCCTGACATTTAATCCAAGTAACAATTTCCTGTCTTAAGTCAGTTAGGAACACCACTTTATTTTAAGAATGTGAATAGTCAGAATAATAGTAGATACAATGATTTATTTCAGCTTTTATTTCTTTCATCACATTCCCAGTGGATCAGAAGTTTACATACACTCAATTTGGTAGCATTGCCATTAATTGTTTAACTTGGGTCAAACGTTTCAGGTGCCTTCCACAAACCCATTCCTCCTGACAGAGCTGCTGTAACTGAGTCAGGTTCCTTGCTTGCACACGCTTTTTCAGTTTTGCCCACAAATGTTCTATGGGATTGAGGTCAGGGCTTTGTGGTCACTCCAATACCTTGACTTTGTTGTCCTTAAGCCATTTTGCCACAACTTTGTAAGTATGCTTGGGGTCATTGTCCATTTGGAAGACCCATTTGCGACCACGCTTTAACTTCCTGTCTTGAGATGTTTCTTCAATATATCCACATCATTTTCCTGTCTCATGATGCCATGATGCAGTTTTTAAATTATGGTGCGCAGCATGGTTCAGTGTGCCAATAAATCAGCACGCTAGGTTTTTTAAAATTGCATCTGTCTTGGAGCTAGAATTGGGATAAAGTTTACTATTTTGTGAAGTGCACCAGTCCCTCCTGCAGCCAAGCACCCCCACAACATGATGCTGCCACCCCCGTGCTTCACGGTTGGGATGGTGTTCTAAGGCTTGCAAGCCTCCCCATTTTCCATCCAAACATAACAATGGTCATTATAGCCAAACAGTTCTATTTTTGTTTCATCAGACCAGAGGACATTTCTCCAAAAAGTATCATCTTTGTCAACATGTGCAGTTGCAAACTGTAGTCTGGCTGTTTTATGGCGGTTTTGGAGCAGTGGCTTCTTCTTTGCTCATCGGCCTTTCAGGTTATGTTGATATAGGACTTGTTTTACTGTGGATATAGATACTTTTGTACCTGTTTCCTCTAGCATCTTCACAAGGTCCTTTGCTGTTGTTCTGGGATTGATTTGCACTTTTTGCACCAAAGTATGTTCATCTCTAGGAGACAGAACGCGTCTCCTTCCTGAGCGGTATGATGGCTGCGTGGTCCCATGGTGTTTAAACTTGCATACTATTGTTTGTACAGATGAACGTGGTAATTTCAGGCATTTGGAAATTGCCCCCAATAATGAACCAGACTTGGCTGATTTCTTTTGGTTTTTCCCATGATGTCAAGCAAAGAGGCACTGAGTTAGTTGGAAGGTAGGCCTTGAAATACATCCACAGGTACACCTCCAATTGACTCAAATGATGTCAATTAGCCTATCAGAAGCTTCTAAAGCCATGACATCATTTTCTGGAATTTTCCAACCTGTTTCAAGGCACAGTCAACTTAGTGTATGTACAGTGCCTTGCGAAAGTATTCGGCCCCGCGACCTTTTGCCACATTTCAGGCTTCAAACATAAAGATATAAAACTGTATTTTTTTGTGAAGAATCAACAACAAGTGGAATGACATTTATTGGATATTTCAAACTTTTTTAACAAATCAAAAACTGAAAAATTGGGCGTGCAAAATTATTCAGCCCCTTTACTTTCAGTGCAGCAAACTCTCTCCAGAAGTTCAGTGAGGATCTCTGAATGATCCAATGTTGACCTAAATGACTAATGATGATAAATACAATCCACCTGTGTGTAATCAAGTCTCCGTATAAATGCACCTGCACTGTGATAGTCTCAGAGGTCCGTTAAAAGCGCAGAGAGCATCATGAAGAACAAGGAACACACCAGGCAGGTCCGAGATACTGTTGTGAAGAAGTTTAAAGCCGGATTTGGATACAAAAAGATTTCCCAAGCTTTAAACATCCCAAGGACCACTGTGCAAGCGATAATATTGAAATGGAAGGAGTATCAGACCACTGCAAATCTACCAAGACCTGGCCGTCCCTCTAAACTTTCAGCTCATACAAGGAGAAGACTGATCAGAGATGCAGCCAAGAGGCCCATGATCACTCTGGATGAACTGCAGAGATCTACAGCTGAGGTGGGAGACTCTGTCCATAGGACAACAATCAGTCGTATATTGCACAAATCTGGCCTTTATGGAAGAGTGGCAAGAAGAAAGACATTTCTTAAAGAAATCCATAAAAAGTGTCGTTTAAAGTTTGCCACAAGCCACCTGGGAGACACACCAAACATGTGGAAGAAGGTGCTCTGGTCAGATGAAACCAAAATTGAACTTTTTGGCAACAATGCAAAACGTTATGTTTGGCGTAAAAGCAACACAGCTCATCACCCTGAACACACCATCCCCACTGTCAAACATGGTGGTGGCAGCATCATGGTTTGGGCCTGCTTTTCTTCAGCAGGGACAGGGAAGATGGTTAAAATTGATGGGAAGATGGATGGAGCCAAATACAGGACCATTCTGGAAGAAAACCTGATGGAGTCTGCAAAAGACCTGAGACTGGGATGGAGATTTGTCTTCCAACAAGACAATGATCCAAAACATAAAGCAAAATCTACAATGGAATGGTTCAAAAATAAACATATCCAGGTGTTAGAATGGCCAAGTCCAGACCTGAATCCAATCGAGAATCTGTGGAAAGAACTGAAAACTGCTGTTCACAAATGCTCTCCATCCAACCTCACTGAGCTCGAGCTGTTTTGCAAGGAGGAATGGGAAAAAATGTCAGTCTCTCGATGTGCAAAACTGATAGAGACATACCCCAAGCGACTTACAGCTGTAATCTCAGCAAAAGGTGGCGCTACAAAGTATTAACTTAAGGGGGCTGAATAATTTTGCACGCCCAATTTTTCCGTTTTTGATTTGTTAAAAAAGTTTGAAATTTCCAATAAATGTCGTTCCACTTCATGATTGTGTCCCACTTGTTGTTGATTCTTCACAAAAAAATACAGTTTTATATCTTTATGTTTGAAGCCTGAAATGTGGCAAAAGGTCGCAAAGTTCAAGGGGGCCGAATAATTTCGCAAGGCACTGTAAACTTCTGACCCACTGGAATTGTGATACAATGAGTTATAAGTGAAATAATCTGTCTGTAAACAAATGTTGGAAAAAATACTTGTGCCATGCTCAAAGTAGATGTCATAACCGACTTGCCAAAACTATAGTTTGTTAACAAGAAATTTGTGGAGTGGTTGAAAAATAAGTTTGATGACTCCAACCTAAGTGTATGTAAACTTCTGACTTCAACTGTATATATATATATATATATATATTGAAATGTATATTTTAGTTCCCAGAGCGTCAGTAAGACAGGTCTGTGATATTCAGACAGACAGGGTAGTGATATTCAAACAGGTCAGTGATATTCAGACAGACAGGTCAGTGATATTCAAACAGACAGGTCAGTGATATTCAGACAGACAGGTCAGTGATATTCAGACAGGCAGGTCAGTGATATTCAAACAGACAGGTCAGTGATATTCAGACAGACAGGTCAGTGATATTCAGACAGGCAGGGTAGTGATATTCAGACAGGTCAGTGATATTCAGATAGACAGGTCAGTGATATTCCAACAGACAGGTTAGTGATATTCAGACAGACATGTCAATGATATTCAGCTAGATTGACAGGTCATTGATAGACAGACAGGTCATGGATAGACAGACAAGTCAGTGATATTCAGACAGCTAGACAGGTCAGGGATAGACAGACAGGTCAGGGATAGACAGACAAGTCAGTGATATTCAGACAAACAGGTCAGTGATATTCAGACAGCTAGACAGGTCAGTGATAGACAGACAGGTCAGTGATATTCAGACAAACAGGTCAGTGATATTCAGACAGCTAGACAGGTCAGTGATAGACAGACAGGTCAGTGATAGACAGACAGGTCAGTGATATTCAGACAGACAGGTCAGTGATATTCAGACAGCTAGACAGGTCAGTGATAGACAGACAGGTCAGTGATAGACAGACAGGTCAGTGATATTCAGACAGACAGGTCAGTGATATTCAGACAGCTAGACAGGTCAGTGATAGACAGACAGGTCAGTGATATTCAGACAGACAGGTCAGTGATATTCAGACAGCTAGACAGGTCAGTGATAGACAGACAGGTCAGTGATATTCAGACAGCGAGACAGGTCAGTGATAGACAGACAGGTCAGTGATATTCAGACAGCTAGACAGGTCAGTGATAGACAGACAGGTCAGTGATATTCAGACAGCTAGACAGGACAGTGATAGACAGACAGGTCAGTGATAGACAGACAGGTCAGTGATATTCAGACAGACAGGTCAGTGATATTCAGACAGCTAGACAGGTCAGTGATAGACAGACAGGTCAGTGATAGACAGACAGGTCAGTGATATTCAGACAGACAGGTCAGTGATATTCAGACAGCTAGACAGGTCAGTGATAGACAGACAGGTCAGTGATATTCAGACAGCTAGACAGGTCAGTGATAGACAGACAGGTCAGTGATAGACAGACAGGTCAGTGATAGACAGACAGGTCAGTGATATTCAGACAGGTCAGTGATAGACAGAGGACATACAGATGTGTGACAGTCTCATTTCCTGTACTGCTGGTTACTATACACCAATAGGTGGAGGGTTTCGTTCTGCGGGCTTTTTAAATTTTTTCACCAAAATTACTTTCTATGTAGATGTTAAAGAAAGCTTTCCATTTCATACAGAAGGAGGAGGAAGAGGAGGAGGGGGAGGAGGAAGAGGAAGAGAGAGGTTAAAAGGTTGTGGCTGCGTGTTTTTTGAGGTCATATGACATCATCCCATAACAGTTTACTGTAATCATGAATGATAGAAGAAGCCGTGGAGTTCTTCCAAAAAGAAAGCATGGAGATGAGTTGTGCTGTAACCAGGCCTGTAATAGCACAAGACAACATCTAGACATAAGCCTTATTCGCACGGGACTTGTGTTACTATAGAACGTTGGTTATGTAATTATTGCCCCAGCATGTCCGTTGTTCCAGTGGACGATTCGGATGGGATTTGTTTTACCAAACTGCTCCTGTAATAATTTGTTATCCTCATTCAAAATTGACCGTTATGACGGAAGCCTGGAGGCTGAAGTAGATATATGACAAGGCAGTTCATTCATCTGTATGCTACTTGCATAGCACTTTGTTTTAAGCATCCATTTGTTCCCATGTTCTTACCCAAACTGGGTGCAGCACATGTTAAACTCTGTAATATCCCTCAAAACACAGGGATGACGATTATTATCAGAGGACCAGGGAGTTTGCTGAAAAACAGTAGGTTTTTAAAGCTGGGATAATAACCTTCTTGCCAAGTAAAAATGACTGACATGCCAGATTCAGACGGGACTAAAATGGCTGATGTGGTGATTTGTGCTCGTGCACATAATTCTATTACCGGAGCTCCCCCAGTCAAACGTATCCCATCTGAATAGGGCAATGGTGTGTGTGTAAAAGTAAAAACATTAGAGTATAACCCAGCACAAATGAGTCAAATGATTAGTTGATGGGAGAGAGAGAGATGGAGGTAGGGCTCAGTGTAGCCAGCTGCAGATGTCTCTCATTCCTCAGCCCAACACTCATCACCACCATGAGCCCAGGGTGCATGTGTGTGTGTTTCTGTTGTTTTTTGTGTGCATAAAATGAGAAGGAAAGGACTTCAAAATCACAAATGAAGTAGTATGTTTCATGGAGTACTAGTCAGAGGTGGAATTAGATGGGGACCGCATGGGGTTGTTTTTCCATGATTCCACCACTAGGGTTATTATCATTTCGTCCACAATATTTTATGACTACCACTAGAGAGTTGGCACTGGAGAGTTGGCAGTATTAAACACAATGAAGTATAATCAGTAGGGAGGGCTGGGAGGTTGATTTGTCTAAAGCAATGCTTTCCTCTCTGCCAGGGGGGAAGCCTTTCCAGTGCAGGTACTGCCCCTACAGTGCCACCCAGAAGGGGAACCTGAAGACTCATGTCCTGTGTGTTCACCGCAGGCCCTTCGACAGCAGCCTGTACCCAGATAGACGCCTCCGACGGCCCCGTGCCAACACCCCTGTGACACCCTACACCTCCCAGGAAGGTTCTGCCCCTAGGCCTACACCCACTGGGAGAGATATCACCATGGCATCATTGTGTGGGACTTGATGTTGCTATGGCAACTGCATATAGCCATAGGGTGTTTCGAACATTTTATCTGGAGTGCCAGAGTGTGCTCAGAGTGCATTCTGGGCGTTAGTAAATTTTGAAAGTTGTCAGATTGTCAGTTAGTAAATTCAGAGTTTCGCTATCGGAGCGTTCACACTGGACTGGAGTAGGAATGATCTGAGTGTTCAGACCTCACATCGGCAGTCAGGCACCCAAGCTAACTGCCTAACGATGGCTAGCTTGCTAGCTGCTTCCAGACACAAATGAGAAAACACCTTTACTTGCCCTAGCAGAGCTGGTTAGGCTGTTTTCATGTTATCCAGAGCGTTGGTGACTGTAACTGTAATGCTGGTGACAATTTAATTAAGCCTTTTTGCCGCCGTTTAGTCCTTTAGTTTCAGGTGTGGAGGATGACAGAGGGAGGATAGGGTTATGTTCTTGGAGATGGAAAAAAAACTTGATGTACATTCTAGTGTGGACTTGAAAATATATTTATCTGTAAGAAACAAACTGCCTATAATAAAGTGTATTGTGGTGTGTGGAGTACAGAGAGATTGAGTGCTTTTTACTTAATTTATACTCAGTGTCATAATGATTTATATTCACCCACATACATCCTTCAGCTCAACACTGACTAATTGTCTGATCGTGAGCAGGCACCAAACTAACTTCCCCCAAGCTCTTTCATGCACTATAAATGTCTGTGTTTTCGTAAATATCTCCTAATATGAGTTCTTCAGAACAGTTATCAGTCAGAATCCTATGCCAGATGTTCAGGGTGTAATCCTGGCAGATGTAATGGAGTAGAATGCCTTCATTTCTTCTGTATTCCATTCGGGGGGGCACCTTTCACACATATCATTATCTCCCATTAACAATGTGAACAATATTCATTTAAGGGGAACCAAAGACATGGAAAACTACATATATTCATTGATATCATGGAGGCACTAAAATGAAATACAAATCAAAGATGACAACCATCCATACTGTAGGTGTACAGTGCCTTCGGAAAGTATTCAGACCCCTTGACTCTTTCCACATTTTGTTAGGTTACAGCCTGATTCTACAATTGATTCTTTTTCTGATCAATCTACATACAATACCCCATAATGACAAAGCCAAAAGAGGTTTGTAGAAAGTTTAGCAAATATATTAAAAATACAAAACTGAAATATGACATTTACATAAGTCCCTTTACTTCGGTACTTCGTTGAAGAATCTTTGGCAGCGATTACAGCCTGGAGTCTTCTTGGGTATGAATCTACAAGCTTGGCACACCTGTATTTGGGGAGTTTCACCTATTCTTCTCTGCAGATCCTCTCAAGTTCTGTCAGGTTGGATGCGGAACATTTTTGCACAGCTATTTTCAGGTCTTTCCATAGACGTTGTATTGGGTTCAAGTCCGGGCTCTGGCTGGGCCACTCAAAGACATTCAGAGACTTGTCTCGAAGCCACTCCTGCGTTTTCTTGGCTGTGTGCTTAGTTTGTTTTCATGTTGGAAGGTGAACCTTCATCCTCGTCTGAGGTTCTGAGTGCTCTGGAGCAGATTTTCATCAATGATCTCTCTGTACTTCTGTTCATCTTTGCCTCAATCCCGACTAGTCTCCCAGTCCCTGCCGCTGAAAAACACCCCCAAAGCATGATTTTGCCATCACAATGCTTCACCGTAGGGATGGTGCCAGGTTTCCTTCAGACGTGACGCTTGGATTTCAGGCCAAAGAGTTCAATCTTGATTTCATCAGACCAGAGAATCTTGGTAATTTTTGCAATTTGATCAATTTTAGAACAAGGCTGTAACGTAGCAGAATGTGGAAAAAGTCATGGGATCTGAATACTTTCTAAAGGCACTGTATATGAGCCTAGTGTATATCAGCCCATTTGTAATAAAGAAAGCCTAACACGCACACAAGTAGTGGCCATCCACGGTAATGTTAGCATGATCCAGGCAGGCGACTGCTCGACCGGTGTGCTAACATTCCGCCAGTAGAACAAGAGATCACCTTGGGCAGCTGTGTGTCTGTAGCCAGCCCGCAGTAACCACGGTGATGTGTTTGATTGACAAACGGCCTGATAACTCCATTCTGCCAGCCACCTGCTAGCTGTCAATCAGGGCAGCCATCCCGGGGCTATTGACAGAGCTGTCAGTCTGGGTGAGACGTGTCTGTCAAAGGTCTCCTCTCCCGCTCTCTCCCTTGCTGCCTGGGCAGTCCACACTATCCTCCTTGTGAAGGCTCTCCAACTCACCTAGTACAGTATGAGGAAATGATTTGTGTCTATATATTTAATGTTTGTGCTGTACGTTGTCATTGGTGATGAATCTAATCCTCTCAAATCCCCTCCTGCTTCTCTTCCTCTCTGCCTGTTTTGTCCCTCTCCTCCTCCTCTCCTCCCTCTCTTTCCTCCCTCCTCCTCCCTCTCTCTGCTCACTCATCCCTCCATCTCTGTACCTGACAGGTGACAAGGCCCAGTCCTCCAGCTGACTGGGTAATCAGAGACCTATCATACAGTATCTGTCTAATGTCTGTCCAGGCCATGCCAAAGCCGTGCTGTACCCTACCCTACCTGCCTGGGGTGGTGGGTGACAGAGGACACAGGATAGAGAGTTTAGAGGTGCTACTAAAACCCCACGTCTTTGAACACTGTCACCCCCCCACGCACACACACATACACACATACACACTCACCTGTGTGCATTGCCTCAAACCTTGTCATGTCAAACTCTTAATTACGCACAGTTTCCTTAAAGCATACCCCATTAATTAACGCATTAATTAATTACCCCTGATCAAGATGAATGTTTCAGTTGTCATCTCGCACCATAGCCAATGTGATACTGAGAGGGGTTCACTATTCAGTTTAACAGATGCAGAGGATACGGCAAACCTGGGTCTTATTCACTAGCAACAAAATGGGGAGGAAGGCCTACTATCTGAACTTGTGCAATCAGAAATGTTTGGATGTCCTCCAATCTATCAGATCTCTTAGCATGAACTGACATGTTGTCCATCCAATCAAAGGGTCAGAGAATTAATCTATTAATGAAAGAATATGCTACAGCTAGCTAGCACTGCATAAAGTGTGGAGAGTAGGTGACTCGAAGCGAAGATAGACAATAGTTGAAAATTAAGGAGAAGCAGCAGAGAGAGAGAGGGAGAGAAGGAGATCTTTCATCGTATTTTTTTCTTCTTCTTAGTTTATCTTAGCTAATGCAGACAATTTAGCCTCTCAACAACCTGACTCAAACAGCTAAAAATGCTATTTATGTTAGCTCTTCCAAGTCAAGGTAAGCTTTCGGTTTTATAAATGTATTGACACTGGGGCCCGCCAGTGTGTAACTGCTTAACTGCTTGCTGTACACTGTACTGCATGATTGTACACATTGATTGGATTGTGGGTTTACTAATGCTTTCGTTAGAGTTTGTTGACTATGATGTTAGCTAATATGGTGACAACGATGTAGGCCATGTAGTGGTTAGGGGTTATGGTATAAAGATGTTGTGCCTGGTCACAGATAGCTGTTGTGTTATGCACTGAAGTCCAAGCAAAATGGAAAAGGTAAGAGGAGGATAGTGTGTATATGCGAGAAGGAATTATAGAATGAGCAAAGTGATGATGCTGTATGTGGTTGCTATGGAAATTAGCTGTGTGTGTAGGGGATCAGGGGTGTTTTCATTCCACATATTATTTTACAAAACGTTTGCTAAACGAAAGCAAATGGAACGAAACAGAGATGGACCTACCTGAATTTGTCCAAAATAAACTCTTGTTTGGACTGATGATTACACCTCAGATAAGCTAGGTGCAGGCAAGAGTGTGCAAGGTGTTATTGAATGCATGGCCTCAACTGATTACTCCAATTTGTCTCTCGACCTGTTTACCTACATTACACATTTTAATTTGTAGGCTAGGTTGAAGCACCTGATGATGAGTATAGGGCAAATTCAAGAATCATGTAGTAGCCTAAACTTATCAGTATTACATTGAACTGGGTGAATGGAATATGAATGACATTCATCCAATATGTTGTATTAGAAATGAGGACAAGCTCATGCCAGTGGCGGAAAAAGTACCCAATTGTCATACTTGAGTAAAAGTAAAGATATATTCATAGAAAATGAATCAAGTAAAAGTGAAAGCCACAAAGTATTTGTTTTTAAATATACTTAAGGATCAAAAGAAAAAGTAAATGTCACGTTCTGACCTTAGTTCCTTTGTTATGTCTTTGTTTTAGTATGGTCAGAGCGTGAGTTGGGGTGGGTAGTCTATGTTCTTTTTTCTATGTTGTGTTTATGTGTTTGGCCTGGTATGGTTCTCAATCAGTGTCATTCGTTGTCTCTGATTGAGAATCATACTTAGGTAGCCTTTTCCCACCTGTGTTTTGGGGGTGATTATTTTCTGTCTCGTGTTTTCTGCACCTTTCAAGGACTGTTTCGGTTTTTGTTTATTTCACGTTGTTATTTTGTAGTTCAGTTAATAAACATCATGAACACATACCACGCTGCGCATTGGTCTGACATTTCATACTCCTAGTCAGAGGAGGAAGAAGAATTACGTTACAGTAAAAGTATTACAAAATTAAAATTCCTTCTATTAAGCAATCCAAACGGCACAATTTTCTTTTAAAATTTTTATTTACAGATAATCAAGGGCACACTCCAACAGTCTGACATCATTTACAAATGAAACAATTGTATTTAGTGTGCCTGCCAGATCAGAGGCAGTAGGGATGACCAGGGGTGTTCTCTTGATAAGTGTGTGAATTGGACACTTTTCCTGTCTTGTTAAACATTCAAAATGTATGGAGTAAAAAGCACATTATTTTCTTTAGGAATGTAGTGGAGCAAAAGTAAAAATAGTCGGAAATATAAATTGTAAAGTAAACTACAGATACCCCCAAAAACGACTTAAGTAGTACTTCAAAGTATTTTTACTTACGTACTTTGCACCACTGCCCGTTACTGACAGGTTTATAAAATTGACCACACAGTCATGCAATCTCCATAGACAAACATTGGCATTAGAATGGCCTTACTGAAGAGCTCATTCACTTTCAACATGGCACTGTAATAAGATGCAACCTTTCCAACAAGTCAGTTCGTCAACTTTCTGCCCTGCTAGAGCTGCCCTGGTCCAATGTAAGTGTTCTTATTGCGAAGTGGAAACATCAAGGACCAATAATGGCTCAGCCACGAAGTGGTAGGCCACATAAGCTCACAGAATGGGGCCGGCGAGTGCTGAAGCGTGTAGCGTGTAAATATTGCATGTCCTCGGTTGCAACACTTACTATTGAGTTCGAAACTACCTCAAGAAGCAACATCAGCACAATAACCGTTCGTCGGGAGCTTCATGAAATGGGTTTTCATGGCTGAGCAGCCGCACACAAGCCTAAGATCACCATGCACAAGGCCAAGCATCGTCTGGAGTGGTGTAAAGATCGCCGCTATTGGACTCTGGAGCAGTGTAAATGCATTCTCTGGAGTGATGAATCACGCTTTACCATCTAGCGGTCTGACGGACAAATCTGGGTTTGGCAGATGCCAGGAGAACGCTACCTGACCAAATGCATAGTGCCAACTTGCAACCCGCTGGAGCACCATTCATGGTCGCAGAGGGCACACTGCTGGTCGGTACCGGGTTGGTTCCTCTGGGAATAGAGAGGGCAGGCAGGGCATTCTGGCGTCACCCCAGGTGAGTAGGCACCATTCTCATCCAGAGCCCTCTGCTGCACTAATGTTTGTCTCTGTCTCTTTTCCTGATTTTTCACTGCATTCCCAGTATTAGGCACTAGTAGATTCAGGTGCGGCTGGGAATTTCATTAATAAAAGTCTAGCTCATAGTTTAGGGATCCCCATTGTTCCTGTGGATATGCCTATCCCTATTCATGCCTTAGATAGTCGACCATTAGGGTCAGGGTTTATCAGGGAGGTTACCGCACCTTTGTGTATGATAACGCAGGAGGGTCACAAGGAGAAGATTAGTCTTTTCCTTATTGATTCTCCTGCGTATTCTGTGGTGCTAGGCCTACCCTGGTTAGTTTGTCATAACCCCACTGTTTCTTGGCCACAGAGGGCTCTCACGGGGTGGTCTCGAGAATGCTCAGGTAGGTGTTTAGGGGTTTCCGTTGGTGCTACTACGTTGGCTCTCGCCTTCTGTAAAAAGAAGGCGACTCAATTACCACCCCATCGACGGGGGGATTGTGCGATAGATCTCCTGGTAGACGCTGCATATCCCAAGAGTCACGTGTATCCCCTGTTGCAAGCGGAGACAGAGGCTATGGAGACATATGTCTCTGAATCCCTGCATCAGGGGTTCATTCAGCCATCCATTTCACCCGTCTCCTCGAGTTTATTTTTTGTGAAGAAAAAGGATGGCGGTTTACGCCCGTGCATTGATTATCGAGGTCTTCATAAAATCACAGTGAAATATAGCTACCCGCTACCTCTGATCAATACGGTTGTTGAGTTAATGCATTGAGTTAATGCACTGGGTTTTTTCACAAAATTGGATCTCAGGAGTGCGTACAATCTGGTGCGTATTAAGAAGGGTGATGAGTGGAAGACGGCATTTAGCACTACCTCAGGTCATTATGAGTACCTGGTCATGCCATATGGGTTGATGAATGCTCCATCAGTTTTCCAATCATTTGTAGATGAGATCTTCAGGGACCTGCACGGGCAGGGTGTAGTGGTGTATATGATGATATTCTGATATACTCTGCTACACGCGACGAGCATGTGTCCCTGGTGCGCAGGGTGCTTGGTCGCCTGTTGGAGCATGATCTATATGTCAAGGCTGAAAAATGCTTGTTTTTCCAACAATCCATCTCCTTCCTAGGGCATTGGATTTCCACTTCAGGAGTGGAGATGGAGAGCGACCGCATTACAGCCGTGTGTAATTGGCCGACTCCAACCACGGTAAAGGAGTTGCAGCGTTTTTTGGGGTTTTCCAATTACTACCGGAGGTTTATCCGGGGTTTTGGTCAGGTGGCAGCTCCCATTACCTCACTGCTAAAGGGGGGCCCGGTGCGCTTGCAGTGGTCGGCTGAGGCGAACAGGGCTTTTGAGCACCTGAAGACTCTGTTTACCTCGATGCCTGTGCTGGCTCATCCGGATCCCTCTTTGCCATTCATAGTGGAGGTGGACGCATCCGAAGCTGGGATAGGAGCAGTGCTCTCTCAGCGTTCGGGTACGCCACTGATACTTCGCCCCTGTGCTTTCTTTTCGAAGAAGCTCAGTCCAGCGGAGCGAAACTATGATGTGGGGAACCGAGAGCTGTTAGCTGTCGTAGAAGCCTTGAAGGTGTGGAGGCATTTGCTTGAGGGGGCTAAACACCCTTTTCTCATCTGGACTGACCACCGCAATCTGGAGTACATCCGGCAGGCGAAGAGATTGAATCCTCGCCAGTCAAGGTGGGCCATGTTTTTCACTCGTTTTGTGTTTACTCTTTCTTACAGACCAGGCTCCCAGAACTTTAAGGCAGACGCATTGTCTCGGCTGTATGACACAGAGGAGCGATCCATGGATCCCACTCTCATACTCCCAGCTTCGTGTCTGGTGGCGCCGGTAGTGTGGGAGCTGGACGCGGACATTGAGCGGGCGTCACGTGCAGAGCCTTCTCCCCCTGAGTGTCCAGCTGGTCGTCTGTACGTTCCGTCTGCTGTCCGCGACCGATTGATATATTGGGCTCACTCGTCACCCTCCTCTGGTCATCCTGGGATAGGTCGGACAAAGTCCTGTCGTCTCCTCCCTTTGCCTGGTCTCCCTACGGCCTTACAAACTGCAGAGGCCCTGTTTACACACGTTTTCCGGCACTATGGGGTGCCTGAGGATATAGTGTTTAATCGGGGTCCCCAGTTCACATCAAGGGTCTGGAAGGCGTTCATGGAGCGTCTGGGGATCTCGGTTAGTCTTACCTCAGGTTTTCACCCCGAGAGTAATGGGCAGGTGGAGAGAGTTAACCAGGATGTGGGTAGGTTTCTGCGGTCTTATTGCCAGGATCGGCCGGGGGAGTGGGTGAAGTTCGTGCCCTGGGCAGAGATGGCTCAGAACTCGCTACGTCACTCCTCCACTAACCTTACTCCCTTTCAATGTGTATTAGGGTATCAGCCGGTTCTGGCTCCTTGGCATCAGAGCCAGACTGAGGCCCCTGCGGTGGACAATTGGTTTCGGCACGCTGAGGAAACCTGGGAGGCAGCCCACGTCCACCTTCAGCGTGCCATAAGGCGCCAGAAAATTGGCGCAGACCGTCGCCGCAGTGAGGCCCCAGTGTTCGCACCAGGGGACAGGGTCTGGCTCTCAACCCGAAACCTGCCCCTTCGCCTGCTCTGCCGGAAGCTGGGTCCGCGGTTTGTGGGGCCGTTTAAAGTCCTGAGGAGAGTGAACGAGGTATGTTATAGGTTACAACTACCCACTCATTACCGTATTAATGCCTCGTTCCATGTGTCTCTCCTCAGGCCGATGGTGGCTGGCCCGCTCCAGGAGGCTGAAGTGCGTGATGTTCCTCCGCCTCCTCTAGACATCGAGGGGGTTCCGGCATACTCTGTTCGATCCATTTTGGATTCGAGACGTCGGGCGAGGGGCCTTCAGTACCTCGTGGACTGGGAGGGGTAAGGGCCGGAGGAGAGATGCTGGGTTCCGGTGGAGGACGTGTTAGATCCTTCCATGTTATCAGAATTCCACCGTCTCCATCCAGATCGCCCTGCACCTCGCCCTCCGGGTCATCCCCGAGGCCGGTGTCGGCGCGCAGCTGAAGCCGCGCGTCAGGGGGGGGTACTGTCACGACTTCTGCCGAAGTCGTTGCCTCTCCTTGTTCGGGCGGTGTTCGGTGTTCGGCGTTCGACGTCACCGGTCTTCTAGCCATCATTGATCCTTTTTTCATTTTCCATTGGTTTTGTCTTGTCTTCCCACACACCTGTTTTCAATCCCATTCATTACCTGTTGTGTATTTAACCCTCTGTTTCCACTCATGTCTTTGTCAGAGATTGATTTGTTGTCAGTGTAGTGTGATTGTTTTGTATAGGTGCGCGTTGGGTCTTCGTACCCATGTTTTGTTTGTTTGTACATTTATTGTTATGGAGCATACTCGTGGAACTTTATTAAAATACTCCATATTTACACTCCATTTGACTCTCCTGCGCCTGACTTCCCTGCCACCTATTACACCTATGCATGACACAACTGTAAAGTTTGGTGGAGGAATAATGGTCTGGGGCTGTTTTTCATGGTTTGTTCTCGACCCCTTAGTTCCAGTGAAGGGAAATCTTAATGCTACAGCACACCATGACATTCTAAACAATTCTGTGCTTTAAACTTTGTGGCAACAGTTTGGGGAAGGCCCTTTCCTGTTTCAGCATGACAATGCCCCCGTGCACAAAGCGTGGACCATACAGAAATGGTTTGTCGAGATTGGTGTGGAAGAACTCGACTGGCCTGCACAGAGCCCTGACCTCAACCCCATTGAACACCTTTATGATGAATTGGAACAAAGACTGCGAGCTGAGCCTAATCGCCAACGTCAGTGCTCAACCTCACTAATGCCCTTGTGGCTGAATGCAAGCCTCTGCAGCAATGTTCCAACATCTAGTGGAAAGCCTTCCCAGAAGAGTGGAGGATTTTATAGCAGCAAAGGGGGGACCAACTCCATATAAATGCCAATGATTTTGGAATGAGATGTTTGATGAGCAGGTGTTCACATACTTTTGGTCATGTAGTATATATATATATATACACACACACACACAGTGGGGCAAAAATATTCATCATAGGTACACTTCAACTATGACAGACAAAATGAGAAAAAAAATCCTGAAAATCACATTGTATGATTTTTTATGAATTTATTTGCAAATTATGGTGGAAAATAAGTATTTGCTCAATAACAAAAGTTTATCTCAATACTTGTTATATACCCTTTGTTGGCAATGACAGAGGTCAAACGTTTTCTGTAAGTCTTCACAAGGTTTTCACACGCTGTTATTGGTATTTTGGCCCATTCCTCCATGCAGATCTCCTCTAGAGCAGTGATGTTTTGGGGCTGTTGCTGGGCAACACAGATTTTCAACTCCCTCCAATGATTTTCTATGGGTTTGAGATCTGGCGACTGGCTAGGCCACTCCAGGACCTTGAAATGCTTCTTATGAAGCCACTCCAATAACAAGAAGAAACTTTCTTGGGCCAAGAAACATGAGCAATGGACATTAGAGCAGTGGAAATCTCTCTTTTGGTCTGATGAGTCTAAATTTGAGATTTTTGGTTCCAACTTGCGTATCGTTGTGAGACGAAGAGTAGGTGGTTCCCAACGTGAAGCACGGAGAAGTTGGTGTGATGGTGCTTTGCTGGTGACACTGCTGGTGATTTATTTAGAATTCAAGGCACACATAACCAGCATGGCTACTACAGCATTCTGCAGTAATACACCATCCCATCTGGTTTGCGCTTAGTGGAATTAATGACACAACACACCTGCTTTTCCTTCACTCTGCGGTCTAACTCATCCGAAACCATCTCAATTGGGTTGAGGTCAGGTGATTGTGGAGGCCAGGTAATCTGATGCAGCACTCCATCACTCTCCTTCTTGGTCAAATAGCCCTTAAACAGCCTGGTGGTGTGTTGGGTCATTGTCCTGTTGAAAAACAAATGATAGTCCCACTAACACAAACCAGATGGTAAGGTACTGATCTCCCCCACATCACCCTCCAAAAAAAGAAGAAAAAAATAAAGTATTTTTGTTTGGTTACCAAGGCAACAACTGTAGCTAATTAACTTGCTAACTACTTCAGAGGACGTTTAACAAATTTCTACTGTCAAATGAACACATTTCAAGTGGAAAATGTGTTAAATTATAGCCAAAAGGGATAATCAACTCTGAGCTCTATGCATTCTCTGAAAAATAATGCAACTCTTTGGAAGGTCAGTCCCACTCCGTTAGCGCTTCGTTGATGAACACACCATAATGCATAGCCGCTCTTTGATTATCTCTTGCGTAATGGAGCCTAAATCAAGTGTAGGCCTATTATTTTGCTCAATCCCATATAGGCAACAGATATCAACAAGAAACAATACATTAGTTGCACTATAATGGTGACAAACGGTGCCCACAAACTGTTAAGGCCTACATAAAGCTGTCCCGACAGCAGTCGCAACACCTTACCACTGTTACACCTGGCTGTCAGTAGAGCTTTGTCTGGCAGCAAAATAATTCATTCAGCCTCATTTACAGCCTTTAAAAAATCTTAAACTTAGCTGATATGGCTGACTTGCTTAAACAGATGTGGTTTCTACTGACAATTGAGATGTACAAACTATGGCAGGATGGACAAAGTCAGTATAATTATTTGTTCAGCACTTTTGAAATGTACAGCGACAGAATTCAGAACATAGGCCGTTCTTACAGTGTTCTCCCTGTACACCAAGTCAGAACCGTATGATAAATAAAGGGGGCAAATAAGCAGACAATGAAGGCAACATCAAATCACAACAGCAGGTGAAATTAAGAAAGGAAAGGGACCAAATGATTAGGGTGAGGCGCATGGACAACTAACAGATTACTATACAACATACGCTTAGTATTCCTTTCTTAGCAACAGTATATATAAAGTGCCTTCGGAAAGTATTCATACCCCTTGACTTTTTACACATTTTGTTACGTTACAGCCTTATTCTATAATGGATTTTTTTTTAAATCCTCAGCAATCTACACACAATACCCCATAATGACAAAGCGAAAACAGGTTAAAAAACGTATTTACATAAGTATTAAGTCCCTTTACTATGAGACTCGTAACCGAGCTCAGGTGCATCCTGTTTCCATTGATCATCCTTGAGATGTTTCTACATCTTGATTCGAGTCATTGTGGTAAATTCAATTGATTGGACATGATTTGGAAAGACAAACACCTGTTAATATAAGGTCCCACAGTTGACAGTGCATGTCAGAGCAAAAACCAATCCTTGAGGTCTAAGGAATTGTCAGTAGCACTCCGAGACAGGATTCTGTCGAGGCACAGATCTGGGGATGGGTACCAAAACATTTCTGTAGCATTGAAGGTCCCCAAGAACACAGTTCCTCCATCATTTTTAAATGGAAGAAGTTTGGAACCACCAAGACTCTTCCTAGAGCAATCGGGGGAGAAGGGCCTTGGTCGGGGAGGTGACCAAGAACCAGATGGTCACTCTGACAGAGCTCCAGAGTTCCTCTGTGGAAATGGGAGAACCTTCCAGAAGGACAACTATCTCTGCAACCCTCCACCAATCAGGCCTTTATGGTATAGTGGCCAGACGGAAGCCACTCCTCAGTAAAAGGCACATGACAGCCCGCTTGGAGTTTTCCAAAAGGCATCTAAAGATTCTCAGACAATGAGAAACAATATTCTCTGGTCTGATGAAACCAAGATTGAACTCTTTGGCCTGAATGCCAAGTGTCACATCTGGAGGAATACGGTGAAGCATGGTGGCGGCAGAATCATTCTGTGGGGATATTTTGTGCTACATTCATCGAGGGATCCTTGATGAAAACCTGCTCCAGAGTTCTCAGGACCTCAGACTGTGGCGAAGGTTCACCTTTCAACAGGACAACGACCCTAAGCACATAGCCAAGACAACGCAGGAGTGGCTTCGGGACAAGTCTTTGAAAATACTTGAGTGACCCAGCCAGAGCCCGGACATAAACCTGATCAAACAGGAGAGACCTGAAAATAGCTGTGCAGCAACGCTCCCCGTTCAACCTGACAGAGCTTGAGATGATATGCAGAGAAGAATTGAAGAAACTCCCCAAATGCAGGTGTGCCAATCTTGTAGCGTCATACCCAAGAAGACTCAAGGATGTAATTGCTGCCAAAGGTGCTTCAACAAAGTACTGAGTAAAGGGTCTGAATACTTATGTAAATGTAATATTTAAGTTTTTCATTTTTAGTGAATTAGTAAAAATGTCTAAAAACCTGTTTTTGCTTTGTCATTATGGGGTATTGTGTGTAGATTGATGAGGGATTAAAAAAAAATCTATTTTAGAAAAGGCTGTAACCTAACAAAATGTGAACAAGGTCAAGGGTTCTGAATACTTTCCGAAGGCACTGTATCTCTCTGGCATATTACATAATTTACGCAGCTGCATAAAATACATTTTTGGACTCCTATTATTGTGCTGTGCTCACTTGAACAATAAGATGGCGCGGCGCAGTGGTCCTTTGTGGGCAAAAACAAGGTTGAACCTTGATGATGTCAGTGATCTTCAGGTCACAGCTCTAGAAAGAGGCCCGAGTTCCCTAGAAAGAGGCCCGAGTTCCCTAGAAAGAGGCCCGAGTTCCCTAGAAAGAGGCCCGAGTTCCAGATGTACAATTCCGATTTGGATGACCGTTCAAAACGTATTTTCCCAGTCGGAGCTCATGTTTTCCCCGAGTTCCCTGTTGTCTTGAACTCACTGAAGTCAGATTTCCAGTTCCGAGTTTTCTGTTGTTTTGACCGCGGCAGAAGTCATGCTGGATTGACAGCATAGCCAATGTTGAAGGTTTATCCATTTAAGCTTGGAAAATAGACCCTTAAACCCAGATTTGAGACCACACACCCACTCCACTGAATAGCAGGCCTGTGATTGCTTTTCAATGCTTACATTTAGCCACTGATTCCTTCCAAACCACTCATAGTTGAATTTGCGAATTCCAACTTGTGTAATGTTAATGTCCAATGGCCGATGAGCATCGATACATTTTATCTATCTATAATTTCTCTTCATTATTTATCTTCTTATGACAAGGATTAAAAAGGATTTGCCCCTAGATTTTCGACTTGATTCAAGATGATGACTGCCAACTAAGAGTTTGAAAGTATGATGTTGACATGATCAGTCCAATCAAAGTTACTGTAGATATAACGTGATTTGACGTTATTTTATCTGTGGCCAATGGCATTGAGTCTTCTTGGATCGGCACTTCTAATGTAACTCTATGGCAGCACCCAAGGGTCTTGAATTTTTGTGCTCTACCCTTAGATTTGTCGATGACGTAGTGTCCCCATGATTGACAGAACATTGAGTCAATCATGACGCAACTAAAGGGCATTAACAACCTCTACGTTCCATGTTTTCCGCGGTCTGCCCCACCACTACAGAGCTTGAGTGGTTGAAACACCTGCATTTTGGAGCTGCCTTACTCAAGAAAGAAAAAAATAGACGCCTACCCACATCTGCACACCACTACTAACACTCATCACCAGTGTGCCGGCATGCGGGAGATATAAAAGGCATATGCAGGCAAGAATCTGGTCAAAATGGGTCTGTTTACAAGGGGGTCATATAAACATTGCACAATTTATTTTACAGGCAAAATACCATAAATCCAATGTGAAAGCAGCATTACTGCAATATCTACATTCCAAACATCTCTTTACAAATTGTCCTCCACAGAACTAAGGTTAAAGTTGAAGTTTGCCAAGATTAAGTTGATGAAGGTCAGCACTCTCATAACTGTGTTTTCAAGTGTAATACACTCAACCTTTCATTCACATATCTTTCCAAATGGCTTCCACAGAAGTTCTAAGAGGCAGATCATGTTGAGCCAATCAGCCTGTCTGTAGGAAGTAAAGGAAACAGTGTGACAGGAGAGGTAATGAGAACTAATAGACACTAATCACAGGCTGCATCCCAAATGGCACCCAATCCCTAATTAGTTCACAGTCCTATAGGCCCTGGTCAAAAGTGTGCATTAAATAGGGAATAGGGTGCCATTTGGAATGTAGACACTTCCTCACGCTGTACATGAAACATGCATGCTTATTAGCTTGCACAGTTGTGAAAACAATATTGAAAACTGTTGGCAATTGCGACTTGGTGCCACAGTTTTAACATGCTTTTCTCCCCTGACAGTTTACAACCTTAGACATCTCTCTCGGATTGAATCCCAAAGAATTGTGGACTAAAAAACACCCTCCAGTGACATCTGATGAATACAGAAATAGTTGGCAGGTAAAGTAGATGACAAAAATGACATGAAACCATGTAGAACATACTCACATTCTCCATGTCAGATCTTAAGAGTAGGGAAATCTTGTAGAGGTACATCTATTAGAACAATTCAGGGATATATGGTTTGCCATATGAACATGACTCTTCTACACATTTGACTGACAGACATGCAGGCCAGGTGGGGCAGGGACTGAGTGAAGAATGCTTTTGACAGCACTCATGTTTGACAAGACCGTGTGAGACTCAAAGTACAGCATCCAGTCATGGCCTGTCAGTCAGAAATGAAACAGGCTCCCACAGAACTGAGACGTGCAAGTTCAGTCACTGTTACAAAGAAACTAATGCCCGTTAACTGCAACTAGGCACACATTTTGGCTCAACAGCCCCGCATATCCCGAGGCTGGGATTGAATGCTTGCCAAAGAACATAAGCTCAAGATATAAAAAGAATTACAAGGGGACAAATAAAACATGAGGATTATGTCAGTGTGAGAAATGGAGACTGGGTAATTCTCTGTGTGTACGTTCCTCTCCTGTTACAGTAGCTGCAGGGCTGCAGACTGGAGCTCCGAAGTCCTGCACCTGTGCTCCAAACATCCAGTGGGATTTAGAGACAGGCTGGAGAGAGGGATGATGCTTTGATGTGTGAGAGAAGAGAGGGGGAGGGGGGAGGGAGGAAAGACGGGGAGAGAGAGAGAGATAGAGAGAGAGAGAGAGAGAGAGAGAGAGAGAGAGAGAGAGAGAGAGAGAGAGAGAGAGAGAGAGAATACGCCAGTATAGGGCACTGAGATGTAAACTTTGCTTGCTTGGATTCCAAAACCCATGAATGTATTTTAAGCATACATTTGGGGAGATTAACCTAATCTACATACATACAGATCTAGGATCTTAATTTGAGCCAGTTTGCTACAGCAGGAATGATCCTGCAGCAACAGGAAATGTGAATTATTATGTGGGTTATAATTTATGCACATTTTTGTAGGGGTTGATATATTTTTCATTATGTCAAATCGAGTCAGAAATTTCAAAGTGGAAGTGACAAACTTTAGAACCCTTTTAAAAACTAAAATATACAAAAAGTTAGCATTTCCTGCTGTGCGGGAAAATTCTCATCAACAAAAGAGTGGTCAAATTAAGATCCTACATCTGTACATACATGCACAGAAATTGAATTGGTTAGGTTCAACTCGTACTTGGAGTATCAGTGAAATGCTCAGCCAATCGTGTCTGATTACCTCTGAAGTTCATTTGGGTTTGAGGCCTCCTCTGCTACATGCAGATAAGACCTGTCTTGAGTTATAAATGTCTGCACCGCTGTAAACTCCATTATAAGCACTTCATGGGGATGTGATGTTGCTTTCAATTACCACTCATTTAAATCTACTTTACCAGTTGATAGAGTGCAAACAGACAATACAGAAGTTAGGATATTTACTAGAAATGTGTTAAGGCTTGACCCTCAAAACCTTTTATTGTATTTTATTGTATCTTTATATATTGAGGGATGGGTGACCATTTTTTTATGAAATTATGTCAGGCCAAATCTTCAGAAGTGGAAAGTCTCTACTAGTGAATGTTTTTTTTCACTTGACTTGAAGAGACAGCCATGTCCTTGACAAATATACACCTGCCATTGGGTCAAGTCACATCGCAATGTCAATGTCACACAAGCAAGGCTATGAAAGTGTGTGTGAGTTTGTTTGCGTGTCTTTTCTGGATAAATCTCTGTAAACATCATTGTTTAACTTTCCCATGCAGTCAACACATTTAGAAATAGCTTAGAGAATAGCTTAGAACCCTTAGATGTGAGAATTTGTTATTTGGAGTTGGATACAATTGTTACTTAAAGTTAGATTAAGTTGTTATTTTGAGTTGGATAAAATTATTACTTTAAATTAGATGAATGTATTATTTCAAACCTATGACACAATGTCCTAAGAATGTCCTAAAAATGTCCCCGGTAAGGTTCCGGTAATACACTGAGATCTAAACAAAGACCTCCAGTGGATCATGACACAACGCCCTGACGACGGCAGCGTAGCCTATTGGTTAGAGCGTTGGACTAGTAACCGGAAGGTTGCGAGTTCAAACCCCCGAGCCGACAAGGTACAAATCTGTCGTTCTGCCCCTGAACAGGCAGTTAACCCACTGTTCCCAGGCCGTCATTGAAAATAAGAATATGTTCTTAACTGACTTGCCTGGTTAAATAAAGGTAAAAATAAATAAATAAAACGCCCTGACGACTTTAGATGACCATTTCAGGATGGTCTGAGGACGTCCTAAGGACTCATTTCAGTTTTAGTTTGCAGGGCTTCTGTGTGTCAGGCAGGTAGAATAGGTGTGGACTGGTCAAACCCAGTCTAGTTTTGATGAATTAGTCTGTCTGCCCCCCCCCGCCTATCTTCTCTCTCTCTATGTCTCCCTTTCCTCTCTCTCTACCTCTCTCTCATTCACCCTTTCTTTCTCTCTGCAGTGGTAGATTTGGGGGAGTGGCTGGTTATGGGGACTGAGGGAGGGGGTGGGTGATGAGCTGCTGCAATAATAAGCAGATTTTAATGATTTACTATAAATCAGCCACAGTGGCGTCTGCTGGAGCAGACTGAGGGGGATGACAGCTCCTGACTCACACACCTCGCAAATGCCTCACTGATGATGTGTATGTGCTTCAGATCATCAATCATTTGGCTTAGTGTGAATCAGCCACACACACACACACACACACACACACACACACACACACACACACACACACACACACACACACACACACACACACACACACACACACCCATAAACACATGTATGCACTCACCCACGCACACGCAGGCATGAACACACACACACACACACCGTGCCACATCATGTTTCCTTTCCTGTAATGTCTCCTCTGTTGAGACAGGGGACAAATCAATCATGGGTACATACGTTCAAGGGGGTAAGAGATTGTCTGGTCGGTTTTTCCCTATTCTATTGATCCCATTTTACTGGCATCAAGACCAAGCTGTCTATCAAACCCTGCGACAAGGATGGATTGAAAGTGGATGATTGAAAAAGGAGAGGAGGGTGACATTCACTGTAATCTCCCGTCTCACTTTGAATGACGTCGAAAGTGCCAACAGTTTTTGGGATGTTCAAACGATAACACAACAGATTGAATCTAACCTAGCATATGGATGTATTTCAGTATCTGGTACTAAAGAGCTACACATAGTCTTTGATCCTGTCTCCCTGCATAGCTTTACTAGATGTCATGTATCTGACTGAAGGTGTTGGTGCCATCTCTTGTGCCATGGGTTGATGGGAAAAACGTTGAAGTGAACCCTTCTCGACAGCCCACCTATAAGTATTGATGGAGATGTAGAGAGCGGTGACACAATATGTTACTTGTTGCAGTGGAGACAAGGATATTGATGCATGCTCTATTTCCCCCATCCAGGTACTTATTGCCATCTTTCTTCTCTTTCTCGAACAAGTCAACGTGATGGTACACTCCTACAAAAAAAAGTGTGACAGTGCCTTCAGAAAGTATTCACACAATTTTGTTGTGTTACAAACTGGGATTAAAATTGATTTAGTTATATATTTTTTACCCAACAATCTACACAAAATACTCTAATGTCAAAGTGACAGAAAAAAATCTAGCATACTGTATGTAAAAAGAAAAGAAAAGAATAATAAATAAAAAAACATTTTAAATTCAGGCTGTAACACAACAAAATGTGGAAAAGTCAAGGGGTGTGAATACTTTCTGAAGGCACTGTATCTAGAACCAAATGGTTATTCGGCTGTCCACCTTTGTAGAACCCTTGTTGGTACTGAATAGAACCCTTTTGGAACCCTTTTTTTCTAAGAGCGTATATTCCCTTATATAATAGATACTCTTTAAAGCTGGAATCCTTAATGGTGATACAGCCACGTCCATTTGCAATATAACAACAATAAGTAAGTAACTGCAAACAACAAACACTGTTTTTCCCCTCTGACGTCATTGCACGCAGGATAGAAGAGCCCAATCTGCACTGCAATTCCATTATACACAGACCCGTTAGTACTTCCTGTAATAAGTATTATTACTGCCTGTTTTGGATTATTACTGTTGTACTTCTTCTTAGAGGTCAGGCTCGTCATTAGTTAAACTGAAATTAAAATATAATTTAATGTATTTCTTTATCAGGTCATGAATGACATTAAATCTTCGATAAACAACTTTAATTACATATTGATTGATATGCTATTAATCTTGAGTGCAGTTGATGTAACTAATATGATCAAATGTCATATTTAATATAGGTGGGAGCTCATTTTTGTATTTTTCAATGTTCTCCTCTATTATAAACTGTGTGGTTTGAGCTCTAAATGATGATTGGCTGAAATCCGTGGTATATCAGACCTCATACCACGGGTATGACAAAACATGTATTTTTACTGTTCTAATTACGTTGGTAACCAGGATATAATAGCAATAAGGCGCCTCCGGGGTTTGTGATATATGGCCACTATACTACAGCTAAGGGCTACGTTGTGCTAAAGAACGGTCATTAGGCGTGGTATATTGGCCAGAAATACACCTCCTCGAGCCTTATTGCTTAAATCTATATACAGTATATAAATCATCTGTGCTTTGCTCTCTCCATAGAGGTCAGGGAGTTTGCACATCTCAATGGGATAAATGTTAACATAAAATAAACCACAAATCATAAAATAAATCTTCTGCAAATAAATTCACTATTTGAAACCAGGGGATAAAAATCTATCTGAAGATAGATTTCAAAACATGCCCTGTGTTTTGGACTGATTTTATCATCATCATGAACCTCATCATAATGTCTCTCTCATCTCTGTGTGGTATCATGGGATCCCTTGTAAGTCTTCTCCATTGTGAAATATCTGCTTAATCACTGGCCAAGCATCACATAAAGCCCCGGCTCACACATCATGCATTGTTTATTGTGTTTTCATTGTTCCCTTGCATTCCCCCAGTCCCAGCGTCACTCCTATAGGCTGGGTCAGTCTTAGGTTAGTCCCAGCATCACTCCTATAGGCTGGGTCAGTCTTAGGTCAGTCCCAGCGTCACTCCTATAGGCTGGGTCAGTCTTAGGTTAGTCCCAGCATCACTCCTATAGGCTGGGTCCTTCTCAGGTCAGTCATAGCGTCACTCCTATAGGCTGAGTCAGTCTCAGGTCAGTCCCAGCGTCACTCCTATAGGCTGGGTCAGTCTCATGTTAGTCCCAGCTTCAGTCCTATAGGCTGAGTCCTTCTCAGGTCAGTCCCAGCGTTACCTCTATAGGCTTGGTCAGTCTCAGGTTAGTCCCAGCTGATCAGTCCTATAGGCTGAGTCCTTCTCAGGTCAGTCCCAGCGTCACTCCTATAGGCTGGGTCAGTCTCAGGTCAGTCCCAGCGTCACTCCTATAGGCTGAGTCAGTCTCAGGTCAGTCCCAGCGTCACTCCTATAGGCTGAGTCAGTCTCAGGTCAGCCCTATAGCGTCACTACTATAGGCTGAGTCAGTCTCAGGTCAGTCCCAGCGTCACTCCTATAGGCTGGGTTAGTCTCAGGTCAGTCCCAGCGTCACTCCTATAGGCTGAGTCAGTCTCAGGTCAGTCCCAGCGTCACTCCTATAGGCTGAGTCAGTCTCAGGTCAGCCCTATAGCGTCACTACTATAGGCTGAGTCAGTCTCAGGTCAGTCCCAGCGTCACTCCTATAGGCTGGGTTAGTCTCAGGTCAGTCCCAGCGTCACTCCTATGCTGAGGCTGGGTCAGTCTCAGGCTGAGTCAGTCTCAGGTCAGCCCAGCGTCACTACTATAGGCTGAGTCAGTCTCAGGTCAGTCCCATCGTCACTCCTAAAGGCTGGGTTAGTCTCAGGTCAGTCCCAGCGTCAGGCTGGGTCAGTCTCAGTCAGCCCCAGCGTCACTCCTATAGGCTGAGTCAGTCTCAGGTCAAAGGCTGGGTCCTCAGGTCAGTCACAGCGTCACTCCTATAGGCTGGGTCTCAGTCTCAGGTTCCTAGGCTGGGTCCCAGCATCAGTCCTATAGGCTGAGTCAGTCTCAGGTCAGCCCTAGTGTCACTACTATAGGCTGAGTCAGTCTCAGGTCAGCCCCAGCATCACTCCTATAGGCTGGGTCAGTCTCAGGTCAGTCCCAGCGTCACTCCTATAGGCTGGGTCAGTCTCAGGTCAGTCCCAGTGTCACTCCTATAGGCTGGGTCAGTCTCAGGTCAGTCCCAACATCACTCCTATAGGCTGGGTCAGTCTCAGGTCAGTCCCAGCGTCACTCCTATAGGCTGGGTCAGTCTCAGGTCAGTCCCAGTGTCACTCCTATAGGCTGGGTCAGTCTCAGGTCAGTCCCAGCGTCACTCCTATAGGCTGGGTCAGTCTCAGGTCAGTCCCAACATCACTCCTATAGGCTGGGTCAATCTCAGGTCAGTCCCAGTATCACTCCTATAGGCTTGGTCAGTCCCAGCATCATTCCTATAGGCTGGGTCCTTCTCAGGTCAGTCGCAACATCACTCCTATAGGCTGGGTCAGTCTCAGGTCAGTCCCAGCGTCACTCCTATAGGCTGGGTCAGTCTTAGGTCAGTCCCAGCATCACTCCTATAGGCTGGGTCAGTCTCAGGTCAGTGGTGGTACTGTGGGCCAGTCATTAGGAATGTTTGTGGGTGGGGTCTCTCTCTCTCTCTCTCTCTCTCTCTCTCTCTCTCTCTCTCTCTCTCTCTCTCTCTCTCTCTCTCTCTCTCTCTCTCTCTCTCTGTGTGTGTACGTGTGTGTATGTGTGTGCATGCATGTTTGTATTACAGTGCATGTTTGTATTATAGTGTTATCTCTAGAAGTGTGTCCCACTGCACAGATCAATCAATTTCTTTTCAATAATAACTTAATCCATCCCTAAATGGGCATTGTGATGTGTAACATGAAAGTCAGACGCTACTGTTGTGTAGCCTACCTGGACACTTAGAGGTGTTACAGCAGAGAGACACTGACTGTATTGTTCAGACACCATGCTGATGGATGGACAGAGCTGAAGCCTCTGGTTCACAGCCTCTGACATTATTGGGCCATTTATAATTGAGGGAACATGTGGTCATTTGACACTGCTGTGCTTTGACAAGCTGTAGCACCTCACTGACGACACGTATTCTGAGGGCCTCACCTCTCTAACACACCATCAGCAGCAGCTCTTCTCACTCACCTCCAGTCTTTGACCTGACACGTGTCCACTGTGTGTGTGTGTGTGTGTGTGTGTGTGTGTGTGTGTGTGTGTGTGTGTGTGTGTGTGTGTGTGTGTGTGTGTGTGTGTGTGTGTGTGTGTGTGTGTGTGTGTGTGTGTGTGTGTGTGTGTGTGTGTGTGTGTGTGTGTGTGTGTGTGTGTGTGTGTGTGTGTGTGTGTGTGTGTGTGTGTCTGTGACAGGAGAATGAGCGGCTTCCAATTGTTAAACATCTGCAGACATACAGTATTGGAGTCTAGGCAGTGAGGGGAGGTGGGTAAGTGACATGTTTTCTTTAAACATTAGCCTTAAACAGCCCTTAGAAGTTATTCCCTTGTGTAGATGAAATCCTTGTGTATCTAGACATTACTTCTACTGGTCTATTTTTCAAGAGAAACAAGATGTGTGTGTGTGTGTGTGTGTGTGTGTGTGTGTGTGTGTGTGTGTGTGTGTGTGTGTGTGTGTGTGTGTGTGTGTGTGTGTGTGTGTGTGTGTGTGTGTGTGTGTGTGTGTGTGTGTGTGTGTGTTTCTGTCTCTCTGTGTCTCTGTCTGTATCTACATATACAGTACAGTTTGTTCATTATGTCACTGAGGGGTCGATCAGTTTCACATCCCAACCCCGGAGACTGGAAGACATTCCTAGTGAGAACAAACCTTTAATTGTTTGCCCTGTCTCCATGTAAGGGAAATGATGCGTTCTATTGCATCATCACTCTCCCACCAGTCCCCCAGATGACCCCTGAATCAATGTTCCAGCTTAATGGGGCTATTGTTGTATCAAGTTTTAATCTCAAACCTTCAGACAGTTAGCCTGAGTCCCAGATCTGTTTGTGCTGTCTAGCCAATCCCATGACAGCAATGAAGTTGTCAAAACAGCACAAACAGATATGGGACTCAGGCAATCAGACAATCATTGTCAAACAGACGCTACTTTGTCTTGTGTCTAAAACACCCCCCTCCAATAAGATCTTCAGTTTGACAATCCATGAGGAAGTGTATCTGCTTTTGGGAATTTAGGCTGGTCAATCAGAAAAACTTAAAATATCAGAGCTGTAGTACATCATGCTACACATGGTATACCATCTATGAAGTACTGCATACACTCCACTTTCCTCTCACCTTCAACTCTAACTCAATTACTATTCAACCACCCAAGAGAGTGCAAGTTTGGATCAGTTACTAGTGACATGCACATCCGGGGAGCTGTGGAATGGGGGTCGGAGAGAGGGTGTAGTGGTGGCATGTTAGTGGTGCTGCTGATTTGGTAGGTGCTATGGCATAGGGATAGATATACAGTACCAGTCAAAAGTTTGGACATACCTACTCATTCAAGGGTTTCTCTTTATTTTACTATTTTCTACATTATAGAATAATAATGAAGACATCAAAACAATGAAATAACACATAGTAACCAAAAAAGTGTTAAACAAATCAAAATATTTTATATTTTCTTCTACGTTGCCACCCTTTGCCTTGATGACAGCTTTATATTCAACCAGCTTCAGGAGGTAGCCTTTCCAACAGTCGAAGGAGTTCCCACATATGTGACCCGTTTCAGGAAACTAGGCGTATATCGCGGCTCACTACTTGACAGGAGAGGTGTTTGAACGTAAACTTGTTTTTTTGATCAAAATGCGTTTTTTGGCAGAAATGCCTTCTCAAACATGTGAACTTTCATGTGCCTTAATAACAAACGTGTATGCCATCTGTAAATACGAATAAAATTGTCAAATTACGAGCCTAGTTGGTTTAGCCAAAGAAAAAGTGACAACATTCCCGTTAGCCATGATTGGCTGAGATAATGAGTGGGCTCCAAATGAGATTGGATTGGTCTGCCATATAGCAGGCTTCTGTCTATTTGAGATGATCAGTATGTCTAGGTAATCCTGTCTAATGCAGCTTTTTTTTTTAAATGTACCGTGTATTAAAACTGCATACATGTTAATCTCCACTTTCTGGAGGACTGAGATTTGAAATCAGTGGAATTCGAGTATGGTAGCTTCGGGATTACATCTTCAAACTAAGTGCAACCATGGCATCCGACAGGAGACGTGTCCAACCTGAATGATGTATACAGGTACAATAGTCTGGCTAAATACATGATCCGATATGACATGTTTCTAATTTTGACAGGAAGCGCCATTTACTTGGCTAGCTATAGCCTAATGTTAGCTAGCTAACATTGAATCTGGTTGGTTAGTTACCTGCAGATTCATGTAGGGTAGTAACATCATGAGTTGTGATTATGATTAATTGTTTACCTAGCGAGCTAGCTAATGTTATGTGTATGACCTTATTATTCATATATCAGAGCTATTTGCTTAGCTAGCTATAGCCTTATGTTAGCTAGCTAACATTGAATCCAGTTGGTTAGCTACCTGCAGATTCCTGCAGAGTAGTAAAGTCAAGAGTTGTGATTTTGGTTCACTGTTGACCTAGCTAGCTAGCTAACGTTAGCTAACTCGCTAGCGAACATTACGTGTATGACCTTATTATTCATATCATACCTAATGTTGGCAAGCTAACATTGAACCTGGTTGGTCAGTTACCTGCAGATTCATGTAGGGTAGTAACATCATGAGTTGTGATTATGATTCATTGTTTACCTAGCTAGCTAGCTACATGTCTTAACAAAACCATTTTGGGTGAGTTCGTAAATTCAGTCTGGCCATCTACTCTGATTTCAGAGCACTCTCGTCTGAGTGTGCCAAAGAGCGCAGAATAACTGATTAATTAACGAAACTCTAGTGTCAGTAAACTATTGGAGAGCCCTTCTTTGTCTACACCCATTCAGCATCGTGCACACCCTCTTTAAGCTCAGCTGTTCTCTCTCACTTAAATGTCTGGAAGTAGCTATAAAGTTAGCTTGGGTGCTTGACTGCTGTTGTTAGTACATTCAGATCAATCCCTGAAGAGATGGGTGGGGCTAAAGGCTTAAGAGGGTGTGAACGATGCTGAATGGCTGTAGACAAAGAAGGGCTCTCCAATAGTAGTACCAAATCATTCAAAGGCCATTTTCTCAAAAGTTAGTTTACAAGTTCATCAACTTTCAAAGCAAATTACTTTCTGGTTACTATATGATTCCATATGTGTTGTTTCATAGTTTTGATGTCTTGCCTATTATTCTACAATGTAGAAAATAGTACAAATATAGAAAAAACATTGAATGAGTAGGTGTGTCCAAACTTTAGACTGGTACTGCACACATAATGTTACACATAGTACAGAACAGTAGACATCTAGCACACCATAGGCTATAGGGACAATCTTAATTGAATCAAATCAAATTATAATATAATGTGTCAGCCAATGACATACTGCCGTAGAGACTGACTATTTCCTTTCTCTTAACATGCTATACATTAGGACAGACATTGGAAGACTAATTAGGCCAACAGAAAGACTACCCATTCTTTTCAGAATTCTGAGACATTGTTGAAAGGCAACAACGCGCCAGTGAGTGAAGACATTGTAACATTGCATTCTTCGAAAAGAAAATACATTGTTTGGCCGACCTTATTGATTTCACGACCAAAGGCGGAGATCAATGAAAAGAAACAGGCTGAGACAAAGAATGGCATTTAAGGAGGGGGAGAAATAGCTGACATTTTCCCCATCACTGTCATAACCCTCCCCCATAAAGCAGCCGCGAATATTAAAACATTTCTCATCTGCGCGGGAGTATTGGCAGCAGAAATAGTTTTCTTCTCTGTGTGATACTGTGCCTGAACTCCCGGAGCGCTCCCTAGAGACGGCAGATTGGTGCCTGTGACATATCAGCGGCAGCATTTACACACACCTGCCACTCATCCTACTCATCCTTAACAGCTTTGGTTAGAGTCTGGAGAGTCTGTAGAGGGCAGATAGGAGGAGCACAGGATGTGTGTCTGTTGGATGTTGGATCGACTTCAAGATGGTTGGGTGTGGCTGTATTGTACTTGAGCCTAGGTACTCTCTGAGGCCGACGTGAGTAAGTATTTTAAATGGGTCAACACTCGTAAAGGCCGCAGGGCCAGACGGTATTCCAGGGCGTGTCCTCAGAGCATGCGCAGAACAACTGGCTGGCATCCTCATGAAAATGTTCAACCTCTCCCTGTCTCAGTCTGTAATTCCCATGTTTCAAGCTGACTAACCATCATTCCTGTTCCCAAGAACTCTAAGTCAATGTGCCACATTGACTACCGCCCTGTAGCATTCACATCAGTGATCATGAAGTGCTTTGAAAGGCTGATCATGGCACACATCAACCCTGGACCCACTTCAATTTGCATACTGCTCCAAAAGATCCACAGAAGACACAATCTCAATTGCACTCCACTGCCCTCTCCCACCTAGACAAGAGGGATACCTATTTGAGAATGCTGTTCATCGACTACAGCACAGCGTTCAACTGCCAGGTTGCAGTTGTTAATGAGAACTTGTTCTCAACTAGCTTTCCTGGTTAAATAAAGGTTAAATAATAAATAAATAAAAACTATTGTGCTCTCCAAGCTTGTCACCAAGCTCGGGACCCTGGGACTGAACACATCCCTCTACAACCAGATCCTGGACTTTCTAATGGCTGACCCCAGGTGGTGAAGGTTTCCTCCTTCTGATGACCAGGTGGTGAATCGCATCTCTGCATGTCTGGCAGACATATCAGTGTGGATGACGGATCACCACCTCAAGCTGAACCTCGGCAAGACGGAGCTGCTCTTCCTCCCGGGAAAGGACTGCCCGTTCCATGATCTCGCCATCACGGTTGACAACTCCATTGTGTCCTCCTCCCAGAGCGCTAAGAACCTTGGCGTGATCCTGGACAACACCCTGTCGTTCTCAACTAACATCAAGGCGGTGGCCCGTTCCTGTAGGTTCATGCTCTACAACATCCGCAGAGTACGACCCTGCCTCACACAGGAAGCGGCGCAGGTCCTAATCCAGGCACTTGTCATCTCCCGTCTGGATTACTGCAACTCGCTGTTGGCTGGGCTCCCTGCCTGTGCCATTAAACCCCTACAACTCATCCAGAACGCCGCAGCCCGTCTGGTGTTCAACCTTCCCAAGTTCTCTCACGTCACCCCGCTCCTCCGCTCTCTCCACTGGCTTCCAGTTGAAGCTCGCATCCGCTACAAGACCATGGTGCTTGCCTACGGAGCTGTGAGGGGAACGGCACCTCAGTACCTCCAGGCTCTGATCAGGCCCTACACCCAAACAAGGGCACTGCGTTCATCCACCTCTGGCCTGCTCACCTCCCTACCACTGAGGAAGTACAGTTCCCGCTCAGCCCAGTCAAAACTGTTCGCTGCTCTGGCTCCCCAATGGTGGAACACACTCCCTCACGACGCCAGGACAGCGGAGTCAATCCCCACCTTCCGGAGACACATTACATTACATTACATTTAAGTCATTTAGCAGACGCTCTTATCCAGAGCGACTTACAAATTGGTGCATACACCTTATGACAACCAGTGGAACAGCCACTTGCATCTAAATCTTGTTGGGGGGAGGGGGGGGGTGAGAAGGAGTACTCAATTACCCTATCCTAGGTATTCCTTGAAGAGGTGGGGTTGCAGGTGTCTCCGGAAGGTGGTGATTGATTCCGGCGTCGTGAGGGAGTGTGTTCCACCATTGGGGGCCAGAGAGCGAACAGTTTTGACTGGGCTGAGCGGGAACTGTACTTCCTCAGTGGTAGGGAGGCGAGCAGGCCAGAGGTGGATGAACGCAGTGCCCTTGTTTGGGTGTAGGGCCTGATCAGAGCCTGGAGGTACTGAGGTGCCCCCTCACAGCTGTAGGCGAGCACCATGGTCTTGTAGCGGATGCGAGCTTCAACTGGAAGCCAGTGGAGAGAGCGGAGGAGCGGGGTGACGTGAGAGAACTTACAGACACCTGAAACCCCACCTCTTTAAGGAATACCTAGGATAGGATAAAGTAATCCTTCTCACCCCCCTTAAAAGATTTAGATGCACTATTGTAAAGTGGCTGTTCCACTGGATGTCATAAGGTGAATGCACCAATTTGTAAGTCGCTCTGGATAAGAGCGTCTGCTAAATGACTTAAATGTAAATGTAAATGTGAGGGTAGGCAACATTGGTGCCCCAATGTTGAGGGTCAGTGTGGCGTAGGTGATGTTGCAACCCCCCCCAAAAGGTTAAAACATTTCTAGCCTGTCTATCTTTGGGTAACAGGGTTGACGTGTTACACTATATATACAGAAGTATGTGGACACCCCTTCAAATCAGTGGATTCGGCAATTTTAGCCACACCCATGACAGGTGTGTAAAATCGAGCACACAGCCATGCAATCTCCATAGGGAAAGATTGCCTGTAGAATGGCTTTATTGTAGAGCTCAGTGACTTTCAACGTGGCACATTCATAGAATGCCACCTTTATAGCAAGTCAGTTTGTCAAATTTCTGCCCTGCTTGAGCAAACCCAGTCAACTGTAAGTGCTGTTATTGTGAAATGGAAACGTCTAGGAGCAACAACAGCTCAGCCCCGAAGTGGTAGGCCACACAAGCTCACAGAATGGAACCACACAAGCTCACAGAATCATCTGTCCTTGGTTGCAACTACCGAGTTCTGCTTCTGGAAGCAACATCAGCACAAGAACTGTTCGTCGGGAGCTTCTTGAAATGGGTTTCCATGGCTGAGCAGCCACACACATGCCTAAGATCACAATCCGCATTGCCAGGCGTCGGCTGGAGTGGTGTAAAGCTCACCGCCATTGGCCTTTGGAGCAGTGGAAACGCGTTCTCTGGAATGATGAATCATGCTTCACCATCTGGCAGTTTGATGGACGAATCTGGGTTTGGCGGATGCCAGGATAACACTACCTGCCCAAATGTATAGTGCCAACTGTAAAGTTGGTGAAGGAGGAATAATGGTCTGGGGCTGTTTTTCATGGTGCAATCTAGGCCCCTTAGTTCCAGTGAAGGAAAATCTTAACGCTACAGCATATTATGACATTCTAGACGAATCTGTGCTTCCAACTTTGTGGCAACAGTTTGGGAAAGGGCCTTTCCTGTTTTAGCATGACAACAGCCCCATGCACAAAGCGAGGTCCATACAGAAATGGTTTGTCGAGATCGGTGTGGAAGAACTTGACTGGCCTGCACAAAGCCCTGACCGTAACCCCACCTTTGGGATGAATTGGTACGCCAACTGCGAGCCAGGCCTAATCACCCAACATGAGGTGAGGTGGACCTCACTAATGCTCTTGTGGCTGAATGGAAGCAAGTCTTTGCAGCAATGTTCCAACATCTGGTGGAAAGCCTTCCCAGAAAAGTGGAGGTTGTTATAGCAGAAAAGGGGGGACCAACTCCATATTAAGGGAAAGGGAAAAGGGGATAAAGTTGTACAACTGAATTGAAATGTTTCTTCCGCATTTAACCCAACCCCTCTGAATCAGCCCATGATTTTGGAATGAGATGTTGGACGAGTAGGTGTCCACATACTTTTGGTCATGTAGTGTATGCTCCACCACAAAATACAAGAAAATTGCCAAAAAGAGTAGGACCAGCTCACCTGATTTTACAAAAAAAATGAATATTAGATTATTTAGAAAATATGAATTTAATTCATGTAACAGGGCTGACCCAAAAATGACTGACAGATGTAAAGGAATCACAAATGACATGAAATAAATAATCATCTCCAGAAATGACTTTGTCAAAGCAACAAAATAACTAGGGCTTTACAATGACATTTCGAAATGTTGGGATTAACCTTTTACTGCAGTGGGCTAAATCAGGGTCACACAGAGTGATTCTTGGTAGTCTTAAACCAATCTTCTTTGAAACAACAGTATACACCTCACACACATCGTTATGGGCTTAAAAAAAGACACTTGTACCATATCAAATATAGAGGTGAAATGTATTACATTTTGAGTTTTCATCCCAATACTAAACTTACAGAAGACTGAAATATAACAAAACTGTTTGACATAGAAACACCGGATTTTCTTTTTTATTACCATCTTGGTTCATGATGAAATTAGAAAAAATATTACCAACATTCCAACCATGAGGCCAAAGAGGACGCTTTTGGTCATTGACTGCAGGAAAGGACTACGTGGGTTAAAATCTTACTAGACATGACAAAATGCTTAATTTGGGAACTTTAACAAAAGTTTATTCATATTAAAAAATCAAATGTATTTAATGTTCCATGTAGTCTATATTTAAGGTCACTTAATTTAATATAACAGGCTTTTAAAATGCAATATTGGTGCACAATTTCTACTTGAAATATCAAAGGGACACAAAAGGCCCACATTTCATGGAACGACCATCACCCATCGACCATTACCATTCGACCATCACCCATCGACCATTACCATTCGATGCTGCTATTTTGATTATTGCGATTATCATTACCATTAGTATTTATCCTGCTACCAGCTACTTTTACCCCTGTTTACGTGTACATTCCTTCCTCAATCACTCCAGTACCCCTCCCTACACATTGTAATACCAGTACTAGCACTGCACTGACCTCTATATAACTGCATTCACACGTTTCTCCTCTTTTCTTTTGTTGTACATCTTTTTTTCCTCCTTATCTGAACAAACATATAAACGCAACATGCCACAATTTCAAAGATTTTACTAAGTTACAGTTCATATAAGGAAATCAGTCCATTGAAATAAGTTCATTAGGCCCTAATCTATGGATTTCACGACTGGGAATACAGATATGCATCTGTTGGTTAAAAAAAAAAGGTAGTGGTGTGGATCAGAAATCCAGTCAGTATCTGGTGTGACCATAATTTGCCTCATGCAGCGTGACAACTCCTTCACATAGAGTTGATCAGGCTGCTGATTGTGGCTTGTGGAATGTTATCCCACTCCTCTTCAATGGCTGTGCAAACTTGCTGGATATTGATGGGAACTGGAACGCTCTGTCGTACACGTCGATCCAGAGCTTCCCAAACATGCTCAATGGGTGACATGTCTGGTGAGTATGCAGGCCATGGAAGAACTGGGACATTTTCAGCTTTCAGGAATTTTGTAATTTTATGGCGGCGGATGAATGGCACAACAATGGGCCTCAGAATCAAACTGCCATTGATAAAGTGCAATTGTGTTTGTTGTACATAGCTTATGCCTGCCCATACCATAACCCCACCACCACCATGGGGCCCTCTGTTCACAACGTTGACATCAGCAAACCGCTCGCCCACACGACGCCATACACGCTGTCTGCCTTCTGCCTGGTACAGTTTAAACCCGAGATTTGCCCACTGAAGTCAGTTACGACACATTTATTGTCCCTAGCACAAGGTGCACCTGTGTAATGATTATGCTGTTTAGCTTCTTGTGTTTAGCTTCTTCTTCTTCTTTCATCCAGGTGGATGGATTATCTTTGCAAAGGAGAAATGCTCACTAACAGGAATGTAAGCAAATTTGTGCACAACAGTTTAGAGAAGTAAGCTTTTTGTGCCTATTGACATTTTCTGGGATCTTTAATTTCAGCTCATGAAACATGAGACCAACACTTTCCATGTTGCGTTTATATTGTTGTTCAGTGTTTATTATTACCTTTATTGCGTATTGTTGGGAAAGACCTTGCAAGCATTTCACTGTACTGTTTTACACCTGCTGTATCCTGTGCATGTAACAATAAATCTTTAAATGTGTGTGAACTCGTGCAAATGCCTACACGTGCACATGTGTGTGTGCACGATCCTCTCTTCCTGCACTCTGTCTTGAACTCTGCGTGACACAGGGGTATTGCAGGGTCATTATGTCTATTTGTGAGGATAAATGACGCTGCTCTGCTCTAAGAGAATTACATAGAGGATGTTCCCTGGAGTAGTCCTCAGTAATCACTCATAGCTACTGTGTTCTTTACAGGCCTTCCATGGCCATCTATGGCCAACTTCTGGTCTATAAGGTGTGTTTAATGGGTCCTAGTCACCATCTCCGTTATGGGCCTTTCTTAGATACTGAGAGAAAGGGTAGAGAGGGAATAGGAGTGATGAGAAGAGAAAAGAGGAGAGGAGGTATATGACTGTTCATCTGGGTAGCAGTTTTTTCTCTCTGCATCTCTTTCCCTATGTGTAAATTATCAGCCCTCTCTTCCTCTCCCTCCTTCCCTCCCCTCTCCCTTTCTCTCTTGCCCCTCTCCTTCACTCCCCTCTCCCATCTTCCTTTCTACCCCTCCACCTCCCCCTATCTCTCAGTGATGTTTGTATAACTCAGGGTGGATGCAGGAGACCACACAGCAGGTGAACCCTGTCTAATACTCCACTGTACCATCTGCTGTTGGACCTCTCCGCCAACCCGCTCTGCCTTCCATGACGCCCCATCAAAGTCTGACACACCCATCAGTCAAAACCAGGAGAGAGCAGTCAAAAGAGAAAGAAGCATATTAAGGGAAAAATAAACAACTTTCCACCA